>NC_089197.1:6969409-7143831 GCF_963930695.1 Labrus bergylta
ACACACACAGACGCACACACGCACACACACACAGACACACACACACACACACACACACACACACTTGTCAAAGGAAGCGCTCGGTTACCTTTTTAAAGTTTCCTCCTCTGCAGACAAAAGAAACAGCGTCTGAGCCTTTAGGTGACAAGCACAAAGACACACAGGGAAATTCATCAGAGAACAATTTCTGTTAATCTACCACCTACGACTTTAATCAACAATAACTAACAACACACACACACACACACACACACACACACACACACACACACACACACACACACACACACACACACTGCACAACATGACAGCTGACAACTGTTTTTCTTCTTCGTCTCTGTCTGATAAATCAAGACTTCTGTCCTCACAAGAAACTCGACAGCTTTGACAATGTTCTTGGTTTTAAAATCATGCTTTTAAGGGTGATGTCACACCAGGACCCGGGCCCAGATCCGAGCACACTTGACCCCAAAGTCCAGTTCCTTCGATTACTGTGAAAACAAACGTACCGTCCTCGGGTTTGAACCAGAGTCCACTTGAAAGACTGCTGTATCAGACTGAGTACAAACGTTTATGTAAAGGCAGTGGGGGCTAGTCTTCCTCACAAACAAAGACTGCCATGACGGTTTCCCTCACAGAGAGAGAGAGAGGGGTCGAGCAGAGTAAAGAGGTATAGACAAGTCGTCCTTCTCAGACTGTTTTTGCGAAAGAGTCATAACTAAGCTCAGCCGTCATCACCTCTTTGTACATTCATATTGATTCAGCGGCGGCGTCATATTAGTGTCCCAGTCTGTGAAGTCACATTGCGTTCCAGGGTTGTTTAAGCACGGCACAGTGAGAGCTCCACATACAAAAAGACAGTCATGCACACACACAAAGCGCTGCACTCCCTGAAACCATCGCTCCTCTGAAACCGCCTCTGTAGCGACCTCTGAAGAAGTGCAGAGCGGTTTCGCGCATTGAAACGGAAGTCCGAATCGGGCTGGTGAGAGGAGAAACAAACTGCACCTCTGAGGAGCTGCAGGTCGCTTCAGAAGAGAGCTGTCACACTGCCCCAGCCGTTACTCTAAAACTGTTCCTTAGCAAAGTGCCAACTTTTGTCCTTCTGTCACCCATGAAGCATTTCATCATCACCATTCAGCTCCATTATAACCTCCTCGCTCCCTCTGTGCTGAGCGGGACAATCAGAGAGAGGACAGACCTCCCCGCTGAGGAGAGGAAGTGGAGGGCAGAGAGGGAGGATGTAGAGAGAATAATGCTTTCTTAAAGCGGGTGGAGGAAAGTTTAGGAGCTCTCCTGTAAAGCAGCGAGAAGCAGAAAGATGAGGAAGGGAAAGTAAATGGAGGGACAGACTTTCAGACTGAGTGGTTGTCAAATGTAGATGCAGAGACAGCCTGCAGGAGCAACCTTGTGTCCGAGTTACAGGTGGAACCGAGTACCATGTACGAGCATGTACTTGCAGCTAGCACAGAATAGCATAGAACTGAAGCATATATCGTCCTCATAGGTCGGCCCATTTTCACCAATACCTGGGCTTTGATCTGAATCGCTTTCAGACCGATGCGTTACCAGGATGGGATCATTGCGTCTCTAGATTTGGGGTGTTGAGCGTCACAGAACTACAGTCTTTCCAGCAAAAACAACAGGCTGTGGGTTAATCAAGCATTAGCTAACACAGCACAGATCAGACCTATCGCTGCACAGGGAAGCTGCTGAAGTGTTTCATGTCACCGTTCCAGTTTGTCCAGCACCGCTGAGACCCAACCGACGAGCATCTCAGCTAACGTTGAATGTGTATGCTAAATGCTAACTTAGATCCGGACAGCAAAGCATATTCTTAGGCCACAACTTACAAATGTTCAACTCTGACATCTGCGAGTTAGACGGTGTGACGGGTTTGTCTGCTTGTAAATTTACAAAATATTTTTCTGTCCATATCTGAGTTAGAAGTTTTGTTGTGTGACTTTTTTGATCCAGTAGATGGCGCCCTTGAGCACCAGCATTAAAACCATAACAAGCTGCTGTTTGGCCACACCTCCTCCATGCTGAAGCCTCCGCTCTCCTCCAGAGACACACCTCCACATCGCGTTCACACAAACAGAAGAGGTGCAAAAGTGTCCTTTGCTTGAGCTGCAATCGCCGGTCTCCTGAACTGTTGTGTTAGCGTGCTAATGTTAGCGCTCTTTAGTTAGCTCGTAGCCTCACATTGTGACCGTGATCTAGTCACATTCTTCCTTTAATGGAGTGAACTGTTTCTTCTCTCCTTTGAATCTCAAATGTTCAAACTGTAAATGTGTGTTTCGTCGTCTGATTCTGACCGTGAAGAGTCGAACTCAGACGGCTGCAGAGTTCAGGTGATCGGCCACGCCCCCTCACAGTCTGCATGAACATGTGAACAGTTAAATGAGCTGTTTATTATACTTTAAAAACTTGTATTCAGGTTTTTATTCTGGATGCTTGAGGAGACTTTCAACCTTCATATCATTTTTTCATTTGCTCTCTTTCAGAGTCAAGCGAGGACGAGCAGCTGCAGGTCAGGACTCTGCACATTCATCTACATGACTGTCTGCGTCCTTGACTACTGTCACAGGTTTACATATCTGAAACCACGGCTCCTCTCCTCTCTCCAGGATTCAGCCATGATCTCACTCTGCCCCTGAGCCTCTTCTCTTTCTTCTGCAAAAAAGAGCGAAAGAAAAAAACGGAGCACACAAGGACACAAACGGCTTTTAAAAAGAAGACGCTGTCTGTGTGCATGCCCGCGTGCATATTTGTGAAAGTAAGCACAAGAAAAAAGAAAATGAGCATACTCCTCATTTAACAGAGAATAACTGCTGTGCCAGCTTTAGAGAGAGAGCTCAGTGTTTCATGGAGACTCTCTCCTCCAGGACTCTGCTTTCACTAAGACTGAGCAGCTGGAAAATCACTCAGAAGCCACCGCTGCTCTTAAATAGCCTTCCGATGAAAGCTGATTGGCTTTCAAGTGTTTCTTTTCTTCAAGCTGTGAGATTCTTATATTGATCTTTTTCTTGATGATTATTTCAGGGGCATTTACACTTTTCATACGACAGTTCAGTGACGGAGAGGCGGACAGGAAACAGAGACAGAGAGTGGCAGAGTGTGGGACGGCTGAGGCTCAGCGGTAAATAAAGCTGTGGTGCTGGTTTAAAACGTCTCTTCAATTAAAGACAACAAGTGACCAATGGTTTACACTGTTACTGAGAAACATGCTTCTCACACACATAGGCCTGAAACACACATACACACACACACACACACACACAGGACCTGTGGACATCAGTGTTTGCGAGTAGCGCCAGATGTTTCTGACTTCCCATGTCAAGACGCTCTGGAAATGTTCTTCCAGAAGCACAGAAAGATACACTGCAGTGACAAAAGCTGCACACTTTGTGGATAACTGTAATAAAAAGAAATGTCCCGATGTTTAGTTCAATGTACAGTTCAGTTGTGAACAAAACTCCCTTTTGAAGAAAACTTCCCTCTGGAGAGAGAGAGAGAGAAACAGAGAGAGAGAGAGAGAGAGAGAGAGAGAGAGAGAGAGAGGTCCACTCTCCGTGCACCCCTCTTGTAAATGCACCGGTTGAGGTGCCTTGCTCCTCAAAACTGAAGCTTTGTTCTCATGGCTTCGTTTAATTAATGTTAATGTACAGCTGCTTTTCAACACGTGAGATGTAGTCGTTTTGTTTGTGTCTGGGCGCGTGCAAAGATAAATTGAGCAGATTAAAGTTCTTTGTTACAAAAACTATCACTTTATCCTGGTTTGTTTTGTCGCAAAGCCACTTTTGATGCTCGTCTATGTCAACTTATGCTGTTTCTGTGTCTGTACCTTTAAATATAAATGAGCTGTGTCTGACCACGCCCCCTCTCTGGAAGGGCTTGGGTGGCTCGCTCCATGTCCTATTGTTTACGGTGAGAAGGCAGACTCAGAGGGCAGAACAAACACCTAGCTGTGGGAGTGTCACCCACCTGGGGGGAGGGGTTACTGCCCTTTGTGATGTCATGAAGGGAAAATCTCACACGTCCCATACGTAAATGTAAATCATTCTCCTAACTACCTTCTATTGTTCCTTTATTAATTTAGCTGTCTGTGAGTGAAAAAGCTCTGTGATTGACAGGCCGGCTGGTCACACATTCAGCTCCTCTGCATCAATCATTCTATGTTTTGGCTCGAGGGGAGCAGCCGGGCTTACTGCTAAACTCTACAATCCAGGTTTTTTTTTTTTAAAGATCCCACTGATGTCTACACTCTGCAGAACAACTTCAGAGTTGTCTTTCTGTTTTCGTAATTCACATGACAGTAACAAGGCATCCTGATCACTATCTCTCTGTAAATGTCAGAGACAGCTCATGAGAACAGTTTGAAGAGAGCTGATATGAAGAGTGAACGTGAAGGAAAAGAAGAAGTAGAGAGTAATAATAATTTCAGACCCTTCAGAAATCTCTCTGGGTTGTGTTGACATTACAAAGAGAACTGAAAAGCTCTCTGTTCCTGCAGGAACCATGATGCAAACTAAGGCTGAACGATTGATTGTTTTGGGTTTTTTAAAGATATTGTTTGGGCTTTTATTTCCTTTATTGGAGAAGACAGCTGAAGAGAGAGAGGAAAAACGTTGGGAGCAGAGAGATGGGGATGACATGCAGCAAAGGGCCGACGTTGGATTTGAACCCACAGCTGCTGCAACGAGGACTATAGCCTCTGTTCATGGGGCGCATGACATAACTGCAAGGCTATCGGCGCTCCCATGATAGATTGTTTCATCGTGATTTGCGCAGGACGTGCAATGCAAATCACGTGAGCTGCAGCACGTCATGCTGAAACTTTTTCCACCACCAACGAGTGTGTCTGACATCACCTTCAGTGGTCACAGAACTGACCGCTGTGCATGCAGAGTCTGAGAGTAATGAGTCTGATGTTTGATTCATGACTTCTTTTTGGGTGTCAGACTCAACATTTTCGCTCATGTGTGACAATAACAACAAGTCAGAGTCCAACAGGTGACTTCCTCTGCCCGACAAAGAAAAAAACATGTCTCTGAAGATATCAGCGGATCCTGATGTTGAACAAAAGCATCGGTGCATCTCTACCTCGCAGTGTTGGGGTAACTTTTTATCTGCGATAAATTTCAAGTGACTATATGCCACTCAAAGGTTGTTATGTGTCGAACTCTTGCAGCGACACTCTGTTCTACGTCCCTTTAATACAGCGTCCCTGAGGGGGCGGGGTCTTCTCTTCTCCCATGTGACAGCAGGGAGTTACCCGCAATTCACACATAGTCCGTCAGCGCCACGGTTTTGCTCCGTCGGACGGCTCGCGCCCATTCACACTGGATCCGTTTCTGCGACGTCAGCGCAGCGGAGCGCACCCATGACACATCACAGGAGAGAACTACAAGATCCCGCGGGAATAAAGAGAAAAACATGCAAACAACATGTTGCTTTGTCTTTCTGAAGAAAAATTTATTTACACTGGGTTTATTTAATTTACATAATTAAGCCTTTTACTGTGTTATAAAAGGTTTTAATCAAATATAGTACAACATGACGCCGCCAGAGATGAAAGTCCCATCTAACAGCTGTAAAAACAACAAATGTTGTCGGTTATGTAGATGATATTTTAGATAAATTTAAACAGGATTATATAAACCTCCTCAAACTGAACCCTCTCCTCACAGAGGTCTGCAAATAAAGCTTTTTATGGTTCAGAATAACTTTTCTTTTTAACCAAAAGAAACAGCGTTAGAATGAAACACTCCAGCTGGAGCACAGAGCAGACTGACTAATGAAGACCTTCACTTCAGGAACGCCATTACAAGTTTAAAGTTTAATGCTATTCTTCAATTATACACACGTGGCCCAGTTCTGCCTAATGCTTACATCTAGGGCCTGTAGTCTGCGCTCGCTGAATATTCATGAGGAAGTGTATGGAGCTACTGGGAGAGGAGAGCGAGGCCTCGCCGGATGGATGTGTGGGTGATATATGAGAGTGTGTGCACTGCTGTGGGTTATGTGGCTGCAGGTTTGACTTGAATAGCCACTTTAAAAATCCAGCGGTGAAGCTTTTATCGATGGCAGATTCAGTTCAACTGGCCACACTTTGGACTGAAGAGCCTTTAAAAAGTTGTGGAAGAGTTTGACTCAATGAGGCGAAGACGCATACGGACCGACCTTTCACCTTTCTAAAACCAAATGTTATATTGTCCAAATGTCAGAGAACATACTGAAGTAACTCTAAGCCCCAGTTTCCACAGACTCTGTGCAAGCTGCGCTCTGTTAGCGCCGTTCACTGCCACCCTAGTCAATTTTTTTTTTCCCTCAGCAAGCGCTGCAATCGTGTCCGGAGCGTGCCGGCAGCGTTGGCCAGAGTATGACAACCCAGACAGGAAGTCAGACAAGAAAACGCAGAGGGCATCAGGCCAATTTCAAAATAAAACACAATATACAGACTCGCGATCATATGTTCCATCAAGCCTCATAAGTAAGCCGGTGAAACCTCTTACATAGACTCTCTTCTCTCAGCACTGGAGAGCACCCTCCCCTGGCAGCCCTGCAGCGTTCAGAGCCCCAGAGAGCTGCCTAATCAGAAGAAAGTGGGCAAATGAGGAGGGGGGCTTTAAAGAGACAGTAGCTAGAATTGACTGTTTCAGGCAGAGGCTGATTTGAGGGTTTAACTGACACCAGGATCAGATAAATGTAAAGCTGCTCTAAAGGTTTCACACACTGACGACATGAAAAGTGAACATGAGGAGAAGATTTTGTAAAACAACACAAAAGCCTCTAGCATCAGAATCCCTTCCCCTGTGTGTCTCAGTGTGTTTCAGTGTGTTTCAGTGTGTCTCAGTGTGTCTCAGTGTGTTTCAGTGTGTCTCAGTGTGTCTCAGTGTGTCTCAGTGTGTGTCTCAGTGTGTGTTTCAATGTTTCAGTGTGTGTCTCAGTGTGTCTCAGTGTGTTTCAGTGTGTGTTTCAGTGTTTCAGTGTGTGTCTCAGTGTGTCTCAGTGTGTCTCAGTGTGTCTCAGTGTGTCTCAGTGTGTGTCTCAGTGTGTTTCAGTGTGTCTCAGTGTGTCTCAGTGTGTCTCAGTGTGTTTCAGTGTGTGTCTCAGTGTGTCTCAGTGTGTTTCAGTGT
Source organism: Labrus bergylta (assembly GCF_963930695.1). Taxonomy (NCBI): domain Eukaryota; kingdom Metazoa; phylum Chordata; class Actinopteri; order Labriformes; family Labridae; genus Labrus; species Labrus bergylta. The sequence continues at coordinate 6,976,552 of NC_089197.1, forward strand.
GTGTCTCAGTGTGTCTCAGTGTGTTTCAGTGTGTGTCTCAGTGTGTCTCAGTGTGTCTCAGTGTGTCTCAGTGTGTTTCAGTGTGTGTCTCAGTGTGTCTCAGTGTGTTTCAGTGTGTCTCAGTGTGTCTCAGTGTGTCTCAGTGTGTTTCAGTGTGTGTCTCAGTGTGTCTCAGTGTGTTTCAGTGTGTGTCTCAGTGTGTCTCAGTGTGTTTCAGTGTGTGTCTCAGTGTGTCTCAGTGTGTCTCAGTGTGTCTCAGTGTGTTTCAGTGTGTGTTTCAGTGTGTCTCAGTGTGTTTCAGTGTGTCTCAGTGTGTCTCAGTGTGTCTCAGTGTGTCTCAGTGTGTTTCAGTGTGTGTTTCAGTGTGTGTCTCAGTGTGTCTCAGTGTGTCTCAGTGTGTGTCTCAGTGTGTGTCTCAGTGTGTGTGTGTGTCTCAGTGTGTGTCTCAGTGTGTGTCTCAGTGTGTTTCAGTGTGTGTCTCAGTGTGTTTCAGTGTGTCTCAGTGTGTGTTTCAGTGTGTCTCAGTGTGTCTCAGTGTGTGTTTCAGTGTGTCTCAGTGTGTCTCAGTGTGTGTCTCAGTGTGTCTCAGTGTGTGTCTGCTTGCTTATAAAAGGTTGCCATCAAACAAACTCAGCACACATTTTAATAAACACCCTGACAGGAAATTGAGACTTCCAACAAAGTCGACAACAATCTCAGCTGAGCAGTTTTTCAATCAGCGTGACCTTCTGGGAACAAACTAATGACGCAAAGAAGAAGACGGGAGGACCAAAGCTGAGATCACATCTGCTGTAAATGTCACAGCTGGTTAGATAAAAAAAGCTTAAGGCCTCTCTGTCCACCTGGCGTTTATTTCTGAGCACCAGCGTCTCTTTTCAACTGTTTTCTATGTTTGCAGAAGCAGACGGACGCCCGGAGGAAAAGCGCAGTACCCAGCGTCTTTTTTCCGTGCGCTCTGCCTTTATAGTCAAAGTCGCTGTTGACGTAACAGATGCTCTTTCCTCAAATTTGTGTGGCAACTGTGCTGCCTCCATTTAGCTCTCTGCTTATAGCTCCGTTTTATCATATAGCGTCCTTATGGGATCTGAAAAGACAGATATGGTTCTTGCTGGGGCCTCTGTGTATCAGCTGGTTCTGTTCTATTTTTAAGGAGTGCATCCCTGGAGTCTGTTGACAGCCAGTGTTGTGGTTTATGTTTTCCTTTGAATGTGTTTCTCAAGAAATTCTTCATACCAATCTGGACTTTTTTTTTTAAGATCATAGACGTTTGTAGAGATCGATGTATGAAAAGCTCGTTCCTCTTTTGCTGCTTGCAGGTTTTAGTCCGGCTCGTCTTAACTGAGAGCGTTGTGTTTAGACTGAGCAAACCTTCAAACCTCAGTGACACCAGCGTGATAGTGATTTGTAGTAGTCTGAGGAGCTCTATTCTCTCAAACTCCGCACATGATAGACTGTAACAGAACATCCATTTTCAGGGTGAGCTGCATGTGTGAACAACAGAGGAGGAGGATTCAAGGAGTGCAGTCCTCCTGAATCCTGAATATAGAAATGTTCAGGTTTGCATATGTGAGATGGGAACAAACCTGTGTGCCTTTTATTTAAATACAACAACAGCCAGTGTCCAGTCAGTCAGAGGCTGACCTCCATGTCTTTTCTATGGTCCAGCCAAAGAGATGACGTGTTCTCGTATCTGTTCAAAGCGTCCTCACAATGAGCTGCTTTATATTTTTCACCTCAGGTCACTAAACAAGCTGCCAGTGAAAGTGAACGCTACATGGAAGCCAGAGTTATTGATTCCTGCCAGATCAATATCATCGCTACCCTTTTATTCGATATTGCAGCTCAAAAAGTTGTTCATCTCCTGCAGGATCGCTGAGGGGGTCAAAGGTCGTTGTCATGGCACCGGGGCTCCGGCTCTTTTCACGTTTTTTATCATGTGCTTTGGAAGCGAGTGTCCGCTAAAGCCCCGCGAGGTAAAGGTACTAAAGCGTGCAGCAGGCATGCCCAGAGCGGGGCCAAACAAACAGATGAGTCGACGCTCTCCAAAGCACAGGGTTTCTTTCTTTTTCTCGCCCAGTTTCTGTTCGCCTCTCTCTGCTTCGGAGTCCCCTGGTTATTGTTCAGCAGCGAGCAGCATCTCTTCACATGTTTGGTTATTTTTCAATCACACCACTTTTACCACCTGCCCACTCCTTTAACAGAGCATGTTGGATATGTTATACTAAAATGATCTCCACAGTAATATCCACCATCCCCTCACAGCAAAGTGAGTTACATCTACTCTAGCTCCACTGCTGGAGGGATGTTGGAGGCTAAACATGAAAATTAAAACGATGAGGGTCATACAGAAACATAATGGACCGCTTAGAGTTAATTTTAGGATACCTCAAACCATTTAAGCAGCATGAGTACTTTACTCAAACCATCAAATTGTTCAAATCATGCACTGTGCATGGCACTGATTGAAACAGTTTAATTTTTCACCTGAAGCTGCTGCAGAGGGGGAAGGTAACTGACTGTGATTAGAAAATACAGAAATAAAGATGCTTTCACATGCTAAACAATAAAAAATAAAATCAACCTTCCTGCCATTAAAGGAGCAATATGTAACTCTGACACCTAGTGTTTAAAATGGGTACTGCAGTCCAAATTCTAAACATTGAAGAGAGCTGTCTCTGCTTGTTCCTACACTGCAAGCTAACGCACGCTAGCACAAGCTAACCTCCGGTGTTTGTCACCTGCCTGTCAAACAGGAAGCAGACCAACTCCACGTCCACGGGTAAAAGCCAACAACAAACTATATCTTCCCTTCTTTACCGCTACAGTTTGAATCACGTCCAATCACTGAATAATATCCACTCCTAAAGTCACCTGCTGTTCTGTCATTGGCTGGAGGAAACACACCAGCTCCGCCCAGAAACGTCCCGAGTCAACCAGAACAAAGCAGAACAGTAAAATCCAGTCAGAGGACAGAGTCTCTGCAGAGTCACCACCACAACATGTACGGAGGCCCAGAAGGGACGATGGAGCAGCTTCACTTTAGGAGAAGTCTGTATTTTATTTTGAAGGAAGAACCTGCTGACTCCATCTTGTACTTGGCTCACCATCTAGATAGACATGATAATACTGGTCAGAATCAGCTGTTATACAGTCATGTTTCATGTTTCAGCTGCAGAGAGTTCCTAGTAATGTTAACAAAAGCAAACACACAAGCAACATTTAGGTAAGTTTTGAAAATGACATTTTAACAACAATGCGTTGTTAGAAAAACAAAATAATTGGGCACATCTCCTGCGGTTGTTCTAGTGATTAATTTGTTCTTGCAACAGTAGATTTTCTATTTGAATTAGTCTCAGAGTAACGTGAGTCACAGTTCACAGAAGTTCTCTTTCTAAAATCAGCAAGCCTTCACGAGTAGGTAACATATCCGGCCTAATGGAGCACTCAGATGTCAGAGCACCAACCCACACATGATTACTTCAACCTGGCTGAAATCTTAGATGTTTTCACAACAACGTGTTTAAAGGGAGAAAAAAAAACAAAGAGACGTGATGAAGTAGTCAGCGAGTGGAGGCCAAACTGGAAGCTGTGTGTGCTCATCTTTGAGGAATACATTCAGTTTTCAGTCAGGTTTACAATAAGGCATGATGTAACCTGACTCTCTTTGAGACTCCCTTAAGGACTTTGTATCAGCGACCTGGGAATTTGAATAGATCACATGCTCTCTCTCTTTCCTGCAGTAGCTTTAGGTTCAAAATATGACTGAAGATCTGAAGACTTTTTTTACATTGAGTACTTTTCAAGACTATCCATCAGTAAAAAATCTGAGATTGTACCATTTAAAAAAAACGTTGGTCTCAAACATTTTTTCAACCTTATTCTGAACATGAGAATCAACTGCAGCAAAGACAGAGGGATCATTTCAGCTTCCAGGAGGCACAATGTGAGGAGGAGCAGATCTCATTTATTAAGAGTCCCGCTGTGGTCAGCCAGGAGCACAACATCACCTCTACCAGCACCAACAGACATAAATCATCTGAGCACCTGTGAACAATACGTCTGAGTTTTTAGGTCACAACAGACGAAGATACACGGCAAACCCACACTGACACACATCTATACACTAAAGGAGAGAGAGCTTGTTCGATCTCGTATTGACAGAAGAGGAGCTCAGATCCATCTTTTGGTGACACTTCTATCCATCCCTGTCTATTGACTGCAAAAATAGTAGCCGTCACCCATTTATTTTCAGACTGCTTTTTTTGGAGCCGAGCATTATGCGTTACCCTTTGCCTTCTTGCCACAATTTCAGGAGCCAGAGGTGACCGGATTCAGACAAGAGGGAAGAGCTGGAGAGGAACGAGCGGAGAGCAAACATCATGATATACAGTCTGTGCAGGTGGCTAATTTGTTAGCTTATGAATGAGCTCATAAATCATTGTGAATCCTGCAGAATGAGATTACTCTGGAGACGGACTGCCACTCTGAAATCACAATTACTGACTAGAGTTGCAGCTAACAGCAGCACTGGGAAAAAAACAATCTCAAATAAAAAACATATGAAAAGGCAACGGAGCAGTGTCAGTCATACAGCAGCTGTTGTCAACAGACTGTTGTCATAGAGACAGGACGGGAGTGCAGCGCTTTTATTATCAGCACACAAACACTTCATGCAAACACTTCCGAGCGCACAGTCAGCGCTTTTCTGCCCAGAAAAAACGCTAGGTGGACACGGGCTTAAAGACGATAAGAGCATCCTTCAGATCTCAGCTGCAGAATTCATCACAGCTCTGGATGTTGTAGTTTTTATTTGAGATTGATTTAAACAAAGCTATTCGAACAAAGATCTTCTATTGCTGCAGGCAGGCCTGTAATTTTGGCGTTCATGACCTCTCCTCGTGCTGCATGAAAGAGAAGAATCTGCAGTGTAACGGCCGACTCTAAATGTGAATAAAATCACTGTGTGTGTGTGTCACTGTGACGGACAGGCAGCCTTTCAACACGCCGTCCTCCTGCTTTCCTGACTCTGATGGGATAAGCAGCGGCCCCTGTGGCCCTGCACGAAAATAAATGGATAAAGAAAATCAGTTCCTGAAATATTTCCATTGAATCAAAGTCTCCATCTGTGAAGCCAAAAAATAACAGAAAAGAAGCCCAGGGCAAATCAGATGTTACGTAACAAGACCTTAATAAAAAAATGTAATTCTCTACATTTTCTGAACTGACTTTGTCACACACACACACACACACACACACACACACACACGGCGACCTTGGGAAAATCCTGCTTCTCTTCTGAGCCCACACCGGTCTAATCTTCTGAGCGCTCTGCAGACCCGTTGCATTTTTGAACCTGTCCCCAACTCAAAAAATAAACCCCTCCCAGATGGATTGAAAAGTCCGTCAACAGACGCGTGGAAGACTCAAAATATCCAACCAGTCCTAATTCCATTAAAGAAGCGTTCGGGATTATAAATTCTGGCAGTCACAATCGTGGAGCGACCAGAAGCCCTCGCATAATGTGTCCATATTTACATAATGTTGACGACACAGTTAATCGTCAACGGAGAGCCTCTTTCTTTACCAAAGATTAACTAACAGTCCATTTTGACCAGCTAGAAATATACAGTCCTCTTTCATAATGAAGTTTTCATTTCTACACTTTGAAATCAATGTGAGCCAGCCTCTGTTTTCAAAAGAGAACAAGAGACAGAATATAAATCACATGTTCACTGTATTTACAGGAGTCTTAATCCTGTTCAAGGTCACATATTATTCTAAATCCTCTTCACCATGTTCCTCTAACTCTAATATGTGTCTCTAGTCTGTCTACAAACCCCCCAATGATGAGAAACGTCCATCCTCTCTGTCTTTTCCCTGCTCCACTTTTCAGAAAATGTGTGCTCAAACAGGCCGTTTGGAGATGTTCCCTTCATGACATCACAAAGGGCAGTAACTCCTCCCCCAGATGGTCGACACTCCCACAGCTAGGTGTTTGTTCTGCCCTCTGAGTCTGCCTTCTCACCGTAAACAATAGGACACAAAGCCCGAGACACCCTTCCAGAGAGGGGGCGTGGTCAGACACAGCTCATTTACATATTTAAAGTCTATGGCTTCTTACTATGTGCTGTAGATCAGTTAATCAGTTAATCAATAAGAGCTCCAAGTATGTGACACCCAGTCAGCAGAACGAGCTGAGAGGTGGCTACATTAGAAGTTAGTCTCTGTTTGAAGCTGACCAAACTGTAAAACCAAGACGAGCATCACACAACAGACCGGTCTCAGATACCTTTGTAAAACCACCACCCTGTGCCGTGAGTGACAGCCGCAGCTGAGCTGTGTTTTCTGATTGGTGGATCCTGCTCTGTGCTGTCAGATGAGCGATGAGCCGAGCCGCGTTGGCTGCTGTCGGTGTGCTTCATTACCCCCCCAGCTGCTCTGCTCTGGTCACTGCTCCACTCAAACTGCTCCTGTATGCACCCTGAGTCCTCTCTCACATTTTCTTAAAAAGGTTGAGCTCAGATTAATGAGGAGGCTGCTCTCCGAGCAGAGCGTGACCCGATGAGCTGTTCTCCTGGATGCTTTTGGTTGCACTGCCAAAGTGCAAACATCCCTGCATCCGTCTGACACAACATTATTATGAAAATTAACCTGAGCTTTAGCCTGCAAAATATTCAGAACACACCATCCGACCCATTGATGACATCACATTACATTCAAATACAGGCATGGCAGTTTAAATAAATGCACGCTCTCCCTCTCTCCAAATGTCAGGGTCTGGTGATATTTGAGCGTGACAAAAAAACTGGCTGCAGACCGCCGAGACTCCTGAGAGGCACACGCAGAGATTTGGCTGAGGGGAGGGAAGGGTCTGTGGGCCGAAAACTCTCCGTATGCCACACTCCTCTCGACCATCTCCTCCAGTCCCCTCAATCTGTCCCACAACACGGTGACTGAATCCACTGTAGCAAAAATAATACTCCACTTACAATCTGCTCTGAGCATTTAAAAAGGTTTTTAAAAAGGTTTGCTCTTCTCAGTGGACTAGACAGAACAACAGTACTAAAGCAAAAGAGATGCTGGATGACTTTTGTAAAAATCCACCCGTCAAAGCACCAACACAGCTGTAGAGACAGTGAGTCAGCATAAATACTTGGGTACCATCGTCGATGAAAAACTGACCAGTTGATACTAACACTGATGCCATCTGTAAAAAGGCCAATCAGAGACTGTTCTTCTTGAGAAAACTGAGGAGTTTTAATGTCGACAAATCTCTTCTGAAAATCTTTTATTCATCTTTTATTGAGATTATTTTGACTTTTCTGATGATCCGCTGGTTTGGTCACCTCAGCATCGTTAACAAAAACAGGCTGGGAAATATTGTTAAACTTAACCGAAAGATAGTTGCCGTTGACTTGAATGATCTCTGCCATGTTTTTCCAAGTAAGAGCCACTCAGAAGGCAAAGGCTGTCCTGGTAGACCCTCAGCACCCCCTGCATGCAGAGTTTAGACTTCAATTAAAAGAAATGGTAAAAAAAAAGGTTTTTCCAAAATCCAAAGTACTCGCACAGAGACTGGTCGAAGCAGAACTGTGTGAACAAATGGTGAAATGTTTTAATAACTACCATACAGATAGAACTCAGATTTAAAGAGTTCAGGAGGAAGAATGTGTGCAGGACCGGATTTTAGGTTTCTGTTTTATTATCCAGCAGTCTGTGTGGAGAGCAAGAGGCGTCGACACGTAACAACAAACACTGTAATGAAATCCTGGAACCAAGCTCTGAGCTCAGGATGATTAGATTTTACAGATATCTGCATGCAAGTGCAGCGGAAAATCTCCTTAACTTCATTCTCTTCTCGCTGCTCAAATGAACAAGTTCCACTGTAAACGATGCAGCAGACAGAAAAGTGATTTGTGGTCTGAAGAGCTTTATCTCTCACTGTTGGCTGCACTGGAAGCCCCCGAAAAGGTTACCTGCCACTCCCAGAAGATATAAATCGTCTGATGATAGATGCAGAGTCTCAATTTAACAAACCCGATGTGTCTTACATAAGCTCCTGAAGGTTTTTTAAAGGTTTATTTTGGGGCTTTTTATGCCTTTATTGAGAGATAAGACGGTAGACAAAGTCAGAAATCAGGAAAGACACAGAGGCGGGGGGGGGGGGGGGGGGGGGGGGGGGATAACATACAGGAAATGAATCACTGGTCGGCTTGGGCCGCCCGCTTTGAGGACTATGGCCTCTGTACTAGGGCGCACATGCTAACCACTAGGCTACCAGCGCCCTGAAGTGTGACTAGTTTTCAGGCAAAAAGCAGAACTGTGAGAAAGCTCTGAAAGGCTGATCTATTAAGAGAGGGGTGTTGCATTAACTTTTAGCGCTTGTGAACAATGACTCACTGACACATTATCTAGAAGACACTGCGCAGTCTCTGACATGAAAACGGTTTTCAGAAAGATCTCTCCTTGTTCTTTAAAGTCACGCACCAAAGAGGTTCAGTCAAGTGTTCACTGACACGGACGAACACCGTGTACCTGATGAGTCATCAAGTGGGAACTGTACCCTCTTAACCCTGAGACAGCAGACCTGGAGCTGGAGCTGGAGTTGAAGCTGGAGATGCAACTCTTTTGCAACAGAGAGCATGTCTTCTGTGAGCCACCAGTGAGATGTGTAGTGAATGAAAAGATAAAGTGACCTTACTCTATGATCAGACATTAAGGAAACATGTTGAAGTGCTGACTTCTCTGACAACAATGCAGAAGCCAGTATGTCCTCCTTCTAACTTTAGATTCTGGTCCTGAATGCTCTGGATTTGTTTGGACCAGAGAAGGTAGGCGGTTTTAAGGCACCCCCACATGGCCGTTTTGGACGCCCCTCGGTTTGCCAGATATGAGAGCAGTTATCAGGTCAACAGGTGTTGCAGCGATGGAAGCGGGCAAGAGAAGTGGTTCAGATAGAAGTGATTGTACCCGACCTAAAAAGCCTCTGCATGTTTCTAATAAGCTCCACGAGCAGAAACGTGCTCAAACTAGGATCAATATTGGAGATGCTTTTGAAAAATGGAGAGAGGTTAGAACACAGAAAGGTTTACAGACCGATGCAGAGATGGATAACCCAAATATATGTTCAAAAACACTGTAAAAGTGGATTTTTCATAATAAGTCCCCTTTAAATTCTGACCTCTAGGCTAAAGGTGCTTTTTCCAACTCAGAGCAGAGTCTCTGTCATTTTAGAGACAGCTCTCTAAAATGTTTTGAATCTGGACTGCAGTACCCATTTTAAACAGTAGGTTACATACTGCTCCTTTAAGTTTTTGAATAAATTGAATTTCCAGCCAACGTACAAATCAAAGTATAGCTCGCTCTCTCTCTCTCTCTCTCTCTCTCTCTCTTAGTGATGGAGTGATAAATACCTGCGTTCAGAGTGGTTCTACTCATGGTGTTATAATTAATAAAGCAGACATGACTCTTCACTAGATTATCTTCTTTGCTTCTCTGACTCATGATGACAAAAGAATGTCATGCACCCCCCCATCTTTAATACTTTGCTCACGTCTCTGCAGATGAGACGGCGTAAAGAGGCCAACACACAGCGGACTTCCTCCAAATTGAGAGGAGTCTAAATGGAGCGTAATAGGCCACCCTCGTCTTCTTCTCTCCTCTTTTTATCTGCTCCGTCACTCTCTCATTCTCCCTCGGTAATCTTTGGCGCTCGACAAGTGACTGAACACTTATTTTCCCGAGAAGCAGATGCATGACAGTTAATTAACTAAAGGCTTTTTTTTTTATTAGTCTTTCTCCCTCCGATTGTGTGTGTGTGTGTGTGTGTGTGTGTGTGTGTGTGTGTTCACGAGCAGCAATGCATGAGGACAAAGAAAACAACAGATGCAGCCTGGCGTGCAGGGCTTTACACGGCCCCTCTGAGGTGTGCTGGCAGGTTAAAACCTCCAAAACAATGATACACATGTTTCTAAAAATGTTGTTGTGAAATGTACTTTGGTTCAGAAATGCCATGGCTGAATAATAATACCTGTGATTTGCAAAAAACAATCTTGCAGAACGCTTGCGTTTGCAGCTGGAGTGTTGGGAATTTCATACAAGAAAAGAGCAAATCACATCAGACCCAGAGAGATGTGAGGGGAGGACAGAGAGAAGCCTTCTGAGATGAAGTCAAGCTCACAGAGTTAAAGCTTCGCCGGCGGCACTAACAAGTCGTTTAAGGCGAACCACTGTTTCCATAAAAAAGTAATGAGGGAGAGGGGGGGAGGGGGGGGGGGGGGGGAGAGAGGGGGGCACTGATGTTTTGTAGCAGACTCTTGTTGACAGACAGAAACAGACAATGTGTGCGGCTATTATCATACAGCAGCCCGGGGTCTGTTGTTGCTGCAATGTTTTCCCCCCAAATAAAATCTGCATATTATTACGTTCTCTTATCATCAGTGTGAACACAAACGACCCGTACTCGTACCACCCAGGTACTGTGCTTGAGTCTGCTTGAAGAAGTGGTATCAGGCTCGTTTCATGTACTCGAGAACAGTCTGCGGGAGATGTAAACGCAACCCTGCTCAAACAAGGAAGTGGACCGCTGTATGACGTCATTCTAAACAACTCGTGTTGCTTCAAAAATCGATGTATCCACATAGCTCGGGCCGGTTTCCTCGTCTGAGCTGCACCGTTGATGTGGAAGTAGGAAGAGGAACATCCACAGTTAGCAGGATGGACTCAGTCCACGAGTGGTTGCCATGGTTGCTCCTTCTTCTTCTTTCTGCTTTTTGGCGGAGGTGTGCACATTTACAAATGTACTCAGGAAAGGAACAATGTGACTAATGTGAACGCAGACCAGCAGACTGGGTATCGTCAGCATATCAGTGGTATCAGAAGCCATGAGAGCGGATTATTGAACCAAATGAGTTTGTGTATAGAGAAGGGGACCAAGCACTGACCCTTGAGGTACCCCTGTGGATAAGTTGTGCGCTTTGGACACTTCTCCCTTCCACGACACTCTAAAGGATCGCCCAGAGAGGTAGGACACAAACCAGCTGAGGGCAGATCCTGAGATGTCAAGTTCAGAGAGTGTGGATAGGAGGATTTGATGGTTGACTGTGTCAAAGGCAGCAGACAGGTCTAGCAGTAATAGAACTGAGGACTGACCCGCAGCTCTGGCAGCTCGTAGCGATTCTGTTACTGACAGTAGTGCAGTTTCAGTAGAGTGGCCCCGCTTAAAGCCTGATTGATTTGGGTCAAAGAGATCATTTCTGGATAGGAACTCAGAGACTTGCTTAAAGACTGTGCGCTCAAGTATTTTTGACATAAAGGGCAGAAGAGAAACCGGTCTGTAGTTTTCAACCTGGGCTGGGTTTAGTGTGGGTTTTTTGAGCAGAGGGGTGACCCGAGCTTGCTTGAATGAGGTGGGGAACACACTCGTTGACAGAGAGGAGTTGATGATATGCTTAAGTGCATCATTAAGCGGAGAGGAAATGGTCTGCAGGAGGCTTGATGGTATTGGGTCCAGAGGACAGGTGGTGGGCCGAGAGTCTAGCACAAGCTTAGGGACTTCATCCTCAGTCAGAGAGGAGAATGAGCCGAGTGAGGCACTTTTGGTTGGTTATATTCATGTCTCCCATTACAATCAGTGGTGTTCCATCATCAGGGATTTCTGAGAGTAGCATGTCCAGTTCCACAACAAAATCATTCAGATTACACCCTGGTGGGCGGTAAATGATAGCAATGTACATTTTAATAGGAGCAGTAACCAAGATTGTGTGATATTCAAATGAGGAGTTGTTGCTCAGTGGGAAGAGTTTATTGAATTTCCAGGTATTAGAAATGAGGATACCTGTACCACCTCCACGTCCAACAGAGCGGGGTGTGTGTGAGAACACTGTGTCAACAGAAAGAGCAGCTGTATTTTCTGGGCGGGTCCAGGTTTCAGTAAGGGCAAGTGCCTGAATGTCAGACATTCCAAGTGCTTGGATGAATTCAGTTTTATTCACAGCAGATTGACAGTTCCAGAGGCCAAAAGTAAACGAAGGGTTGGTAGAAGAGGCTTTCTTAAGCAGAGACAAGTTGTTAAGATTTCGTTGTTTATGACAGATGTGTCTTTTCCTGTTCCCATGAATGACAGAGATTTCTTTATAGCACATGTTGCGTTTAGCAGATAACCAGAGAAAATAGGCAAAGCAGTAGTCGTGGATGCCCGGGCTCTGTGGCCACGCTGAAGCATCAGACGCCTGACAACGACCCACTATCAATATCTACTCAAAGCAAGTTTCGATTCACCCACCTAGCTGACAAGACATTCTTAGTTTTCAGATCAGAGCTTGTTCTCCCCGGAAAAACACAGGGCCTTACATGTTGGAGCCGTCGGACTCCGAGCAAGAGGATAAAGCCGTAAATCCAACTTCTGGAAATGAGTCATTTAAAATGGTCACTGAGTGGTGAGTAACAAAACACTTAAAAGGTTTCACCAAACTGAAAACACTGAACGGACAGAAACAGTATTTCTCACCACATTTTTCTTAGCTGAACAAAATCAAGATTTTCCTCAGACAATCTATGAAAGCAGACTCTTACACTTCTCGTTAGGCCTTCAGGTGAGCTGGTTGTTCACGAGAAAAGGTGTGAAAACCGTCTGAAAATGAACAGATAATTCCAACAGGAGGGTTTTGCCAGACAACAGCCTGGATGAAATCTCTTCACAGCGACAAGCGATCCTGTCCCACAAGCCAAGTGTGCCACAGGACTGAAGCAGAGCCAAGCAGCACATGCTGTAACTCACAGCTCCGGTCTTTTTCTGTCTTCGCCTGCAGCAGTGGAGGTATTAATGTATCTGCAGACATCCTCCTTCACACTGCCTGTTTATCTGAATGAAACACATTTGTATCCAATTTCACTAAGTGACCTTCAGACATGAACAACAGAGCTGTGACGCTGGTGCTTTTAAAAGAGCAATCAGTAAAACATCTACTGAATGAAATGATAAAGTGACCTTCCTATATGATCAGACATTAAGGAAACATGCTATGTTGAAGTGCTGGCTTCTCTGACAACAATGCAGCAGCCAGTATGTCCTCCTTCTAACTTTAGATTCTGGTCCTGATGGCTAAACACTGAAGCTTCAGTGTCACACTCACACAGAGCAGATGCTTTAATCCAAAGCGACGTACATCAGAGAGTAAGTACAACACAAGCAAGGATCTAGAAAAAAGGGAACAATGTCAGTAAGAGCAAACGATCAGCTTTGAGTCCGATTGGACACACAGGTGCTGACAGGAAGTGACCAGAGGCAAAGCACAACATTGAGGGCAGTTCTGCAGTATAGAAACCATCTTATAAGTCATCATTATCAAACAAAAACCATCGTCACAACCATCATCCTCATCAATGATATTGAGACCATCATAATCATCATCATTAAGGTCGTAGGTATTCATGAAAGGCGCAAAGGGACTCTGCAGATTGAATTATAGCAGTATTAAAATGTAAAGCCAGTATGTGCAGGATCGTCAGGCCGACGGCATCTCACTCAGTGATATTTTTCTAAGTCTCTGAACGTTCTGTTTGAAAGCGGTCTTACATTTGATCTGTACTTCTGTCTGAATTAAAAACACAAAGTGAAAAAGAACAACAACCCAGCAGGGAGCACGTTCAATCTGACCCACTGTTCACATAAACACATACAACTCGCATTTTTAGACTTTTCTCCACCGGAGAGCGTTTAAAGAAGCTCTACTTTGGAGATAAATATTCAGACTTGGCCGTCTCACTGTGGATGAATCTCAGCAGAATGTTTACAGAGTTGCTCCCGGGGCATCGTTGCCTCAGGAGACGGCTACTTAATGAGATTCTTTAGCCACTGATCCTCCAATCAGCACGCTCCTTCTAACCTTTATGTGAATGCCTTCAGTGCAGAGTAGTCATAACACATTCACTGTAATTGTTATTGGCACCTTGAGAGTCAGACAAAAGCCCATCCTGACCTCCTCCTCCTCTCCCCCCCCCCCCCCAGCTGCCCTGTAACGAAGCCGAGGAGGCAGCAAGCAAACAAAGCTTCAATAACGGCCAAAGTGATAAAAACCCATCCTGCTTTTGTGTGTTGACTCGAGGCCTCCTCAGAGCCTCCGCTCGGCCCCCGATAAGACACACAATCTCACACATCTGCGTCTCGTATCACACCGCACAATGGCTTCGGTCACAAACCCACACTCGGTGTGCCCGTTACACAAATGTCACACCTCATCCCTCCTCTGCAGCCGCAAAGGTTCCAAGACATCCAAGCCCAGGACCACATGACTGTTCATCTCACCACTATATGGATGGCGCAGGAGAGATGTGCTTTTTGTGTGCGTTGCATTAGCGGAGCGTCACCTGATACACTCCGTGCTTTCTGTTGTTGGTTCCCTTTTCTCACTTTCTCGGTGTGAAATTGCTTTTCTTCTGCTCCAAACAGCGGCGAGGAGCCACAATCTCTTCCACGATTTAAAAAGGCAAGGGAGGGTAGCAGCCCCTTAAATGAAAGCAATCATCAAGTCTTATCTGAGTGGCTTTTTTTTTTTTTTCCCCACGCACAAATGCCGCCTGCAAATCTATTAAACAGCCTCCCCAATTAGACTCTCGAAGGAGGCAGAAAGCAATGAGATAGGAGGAAAAAACGTGAATGAACTGCAGATGAACACAGATCAGGAATCACTGATAACATTTATAATTTGTTTCACTGAGGGGGGAAAATTGCTCATATTGAAAGAAATTAATGAATATTGTGCGTTTGATTCAAATTGAGCAATTTTTTTCTCATTTCTGCCTCCAAAGATTCGGATGCGCGCTGCAGGTGTTCACGCAGGGGTCTTTTTTTTTCTGCCTGATTGAAACACTCGAGGTAGAACGTGTTGATGTCGACATGATTACCACATTCAACCAAAAGTGTTGTCTCCAATCCGTCCGTCATTCTGTCAGCCGTCTGATCAATCAGTCCCACCATCAGAACACAAACAACTCGACCTGCATCATCGTCAGGATGTTACAGTCTGTGATCAGACTCAGGCTGGATGATGCCACTGATGATTTAATATGATGCAGCCCTAAACACAAACATCCATTAACCTCTTCTCTTATCAGCAGAAACACTCAGAGCAGGAGTTTTAATCAATGAACTGTAATCACCTCTTCACCTGCACACGCCGCTGACCTTTACTTTCATACAAACACAGAAACTCCTCACTGATTCATCGCAGTCATTTCGACTTTCTGTTTGTTCTTTGTTAAGCTGCAGAAGATAAAACTCAATTCATTTCCTGGTTCACTTTTAAAGGAAAAAGCTTCACACTGAACAAATGAAGAGAAAACAGGAGCCGTGGTATTAAAGGGGATCACTTCTGGGCCTCCGTACATGTTGTGGTGGTGACTGTGTCTGCAGAGGCTCTGTCCTCTGACTGGATTTTACTGTTCTGCTTTGTTCTGGTTGACTCAGGATGTTTCTGGGGCCGGAGCTGGTGTGTTTCCTCCAGCCAATGACAGCGCAGCAGGTGAGTTTAGGAGTGGACACAATTCAGTGATTTGACGCGATTCAAACCGGGGAATATGACGGACGTGGACGTAGCGGCAAAGAAGAGAAAATATAATCACACTGAGGTGAAACACTGGATGGTTGTCTTGGTTACAGCATTAAAATATTGTTATAAGGATTTTCTAAAATGTAAATTTACTTTAGGAAACAGAGCCCCAGAAAAAGTGTGCGATCATTGTTGAGTTTTATAACTTAACTGTTGATTCAGGGAGGAGGCTTTTGTTATTGGACAGAAAAAAAAAGAACCTGATTTGTGTTTATGAGCAAATGTGGAAAAACAATGTCGTCAGTGTGGGAGTTTAACATCGTCTCTGTGGGGAAGATCAGCAACATGCAGTTAGTAAGCAATGTTCCAGTTACATCTGAAGAGGAGGGAGTTTGAACAACTATTTAAAAAAATATAACACAAAGCGACACAAAGAATTACAGAAAAAAAACAATTGGTTTCTGATCTGCAATCAGCTAAATTATTTAGCCGTGAATTTTACAATCAGTGCATCTCTTATCTACATGCAAGTGAAGCAAGTGAATAATCTCTCCACTCAAACTCCTTCTTTCTCACTTCTCAAGTCTTCAGTCAGACTGTAAACAAAGGCAACACAAGGACAGGGAAGTCGTGGCAATACGTTTTTTATTGCTAACTGCTGGCTCCGCTGGAAGCCCTGAAAAACAGGCTTTTTCTCCCCGAGGATAAACTGTGTCAGAGCGCCGTCGATGGCTTCTGAGAAAGGGCTGACTGAGATGTTGTGAATGTGGATGGAAATTAGTTTTGTCCTTCCTCCTCCTCCTCCTCTCCTCCTCTTCTGCTTGCATCAGCTGGAGTGAGAGCAGCAGAGGAGTAATGAGGAGTCCTCCCGACTGAGACATCAAACCGGAGCAGCAAGCGTCCCCCTGATCAATAACTGTCACCACGGACGCCAGGGACCCAGCAACCATCTCCCTGAGGCACAAATCTGACCAGGGATCAGTAGAGTGTGTGCATGTGTGTGTGTGTGTGTGTGTGTGTGTGTGTGTGTGTGTGTGTGTGTGTGTGTGTGTGTGTGTGTGTGTGTGTTTGTAGTATCTCAGCATGGGAGGGGGAGTGTGCGCTGTTCGCAGTTTAAGTGCAGTCCATCCTCTCTCCCCTCGGGTTGCCACAAACTGTAGCTTATTAGCACTAATTGGTTTCTTTAAGGACCTGCAGCTCATTATGGGGACACTTTCAGCACCTCCAGCTCTCACAGGCTCCGCTTTACCTCCTTGTGTATGAGGGATCCAGTCCCCACGTCTCACAGCTATACTTTAAGCTCTGACATTCACTTTACAGAGCTACTAAATTCTAATTAAGGTTGAGGTTGTGCGCAGCATTCAATAAGAAGAATTCATGGAATTTCAGATTGTTGTAGGTCAGACTGTAAGCTGCTTTTCTTTAAAGAAAGAATGTGCGACTTTTTGATCCAGTAGATGGCGTTCTTGAGCACCAGCATGAAACCAAAACAAACTTCTGTTTGGCCACGCCTCCTCCATACTGAAGCCTCCGCTCACCTCCAGAGACACACCTCCGACCCCCCTCCACTTGAGTTCACACAAAGGAGATGGAACACACCATAATTAAGCGCTTAGCGAAAGGCGGAAAAAATTTCCTTTAATCGAGCTGCATTGATTGGTGTTAGCATGCTAATGTTAGCGCTCTTTAGTTAGCCTGTAGCTTCACATTTCATGTAAACTGACACAGAATAATCATGATCTAAAAACTCTTACTAACATCCAAATAATCAATGAGTATGTTCTTCTTCTTCTCTCTAGTCCTTGACTAAAACAGCTTTTATACACAAGGGGAGGAGCCGGCCGTCCCGTCCATGTAAACACGGCTCTGACAACAACACAGCCAGCGGGACTCGAGCTTCTCCCTCACTGTAGACAGTCATGACTCAGAGACACATTTACACAGGAGAGACTGGATTTATGATATAGTTATGTGGAACATGTAGCACATTCTTCCTTTGATATATTTTAAACTTTCTTATGAATATAACCTTAACATAGACAGTTCATTGCTAATGGTAGAGCCTGATTTTCATCAATTCATCTGTCTCTGTTTCCTGCATGATGACAAATTCTGGAAAGATTCATGACAGGCTGCCCCCGAAATCTTCCTGAGTTGCTCTTTCACACCGCCCTGCACTGCAGCAGATATTCTTTTGTTCGATGGGAGGTGTGTGTGTGTGTTTGGGGGGGGGGGGGGGGGGGGTATAAATGAAGGAGTGGTATGAAAACAAGCAGGAAAACAAAGAAGAGTATGAAAAGATTTCAGTACGTGCAAGAAAATCAGAATCACATGATCTAAATGTCATCACCCCGCCGGCTTACTCGCTGTGAATATTTCCTGCTACGTTCATTCATGAACTCAACACTCTTTTATAAGGGGACTGGTAGGAAAAAGGCCAGATGAAGTCGAGTCAACAAACTCAGCTGTTCGCGTTCACACATGCAGCTCAACCTGAGTTTTTTTCTTTTCCTGCAGTTTTGTGCATGTGTAAAAAAGCTTCTTGACCCCTTCATCACTGGGCAGTCTTGCGATGGGATCAGAGCTATATGTGCTGCTGATCGTGCCAACTTAACAGTTATTTTCAAGCAGTGACCTCTGGGGCTTAATCAAGCCAATGAATGGAGTGACAAAAAACTACTGCAGTTCATCTAATGGCCACAAGGGGCCGGCTCCAAAAGAGAGTCAATCACTATAGAGCCCCATGTTAACAGGTCCAACTTTACAGCAGAAACAAACACGTTACAGGCTAGACTCTTTAACTAACTTCCTGTTCATTAATACATCTTGGAGAGAATTCATTGCATAACTTAAACGCTTAATAATAATTAATAATTAAGCTTCTCTGTGTAGCTCAGGGCCTTCCTGTGTGTTTGCATGTTGCATGTGTGGGTTCTCTCTGAGTACTCCGGCTTCCTCCCACAGTCCAAAAACATGCTCGTTAGGTTCATTAGAAACTCTTAAATTCTCCGTAGGTGTTAATGTGAGTGTCACCCCGAAAGGGAAACGCGAGATAATGGATGGGTTTGTAAAGCACTCACTAAAACTAATGCTACAAGAACACAAACCAAAAAAGAGCGGCTGAGTAAAAGAATATTAGAGGAACTATGTCAAAGAGCAATTGAATAAAAGAATAAAAAATGGACAGTTCAAACAAAGCTTGAAACACTGGTTGCTTGTTTCTCACTATAAGTTTTCTTGTGCTTTGATTTATTTGTGGCTTCACTGGAGTCAGGATGATTATCTCTCCTCTGCGGGGCGTAATGATGAGAAGACAGCTTTTTTTTTTTCAAGAACAGCTCCGGTTAGCTTCCACTACAAAGCTCATTTCATTTATGTTTTGAGATCATAGCGTTTGTTAACCCTTCCCTCCACTCCAGTTCCCCACGTATCCTCCCCCCCCCCATATCTGAATAAACAAAATGGTAACAACTAAAGTACCTGAAATCAAGACTTCACAGCACTCAACAAAGAAATTGATGAGAAGAATGTGACATGTAGCATCTGTGACGGACCTGATTTCACACATATATCTACCTATATCTACTCCATGACACAGATCCATAAAGTTTAATACAAATACAACAGCAGGTACAAAGTAGGAATGCAACAATTCTCAACGGTTCAATAGGCGCTTGAAAATTGCGGTTTGACAGTTTTACAGTTTCA
Organism: Labrus bergylta; assembly: GCF_963930695.1. Classification (NCBI taxonomy): domain Eukaryota; kingdom Metazoa; phylum Chordata; class Actinopteri; order Labriformes; family Labridae; genus Labrus; species Labrus bergylta. The sequence goes on from NC_089197.1 coordinate 6,995,808, forward strand.
AGCTTCCATGCTAAATATTTCTGTGTGTGTGTGTGTGTGTGTGTGTGTGTGTGTGTGTGTGCCTGTGAGTCCATGCCTGTGAGTCCAGCAAGGAAATACGCTAAGTTAGCAGACTGACGCGTTAGCAGGCTGTTGTGTTAGCAGGATGTAGCGTTAGCAGGCTGTAGAGTTAGCAGACAATCACGTTAGCAGGCTGTAGAGTTAGCAGACAATCACGTTAGCAGGCTGTAGCGTTAGCAGGCTGTAGCGTTAGCAGGCTGTAGAGTTAGCAGACAATCACGTTAGCAGGCTGTAGCGTTAGCAGGCTGTAGAGTTAGCAGGCTGTAGAGTTAGCAGGCTGTAGCGTTAGCAGGCTGTAGCGTTAGCAGCTGATCCCTGCATGATGCTGACGAGTTGAGGGAAAACATAGAAACAGCTAATATTCTACAGAAATACATTTTAAAACCCTGAAATCTCTCTGGATCTGTGCGTTTCTACATGGCACGACTAGAACGCTGATTTTATTTCATGAATGGAAACAGCCTTTTTTAATTTTCGGTGGACAAAAGGTCCCTGAATCCTGTCGGGATTAACATCCAAAATCCAGTCTAGAAGGGAACCTAGAGCACCATATTTGAAAGATTTGGACCTCTGTACGAGCTGCTGCACTCCGGGAGTTGGCAATGAGAATTAACTTGATCAGTATTTTTCAAAATGGAGGTCCAGACCCCGGAAACTTGAGGGAAAGAGACTGTAACAAAAATAAAACGTAACTCATTCAGAGGTTGATGCTATATGGGGGTCCTTTGGGAACCGATGGGCTAGATAATACAGCGTTATTAGTTTATTACATCATCTATTCTTTATAAACATTTCACCAATCGCTGTTAGCCTTTTATGAATAATAAAAACATACAGCTAAAGGAAGAGAGAGTGTAAGAAGTTTAACTTTGAAGCATCAGAACGAAGAACATCACAACGCCGGAAACACCGACCTACAGACTGGATGTTTTCAACCATTGATCTTTGAAAGGCGCACACACACACACACACACACACATACACACACACACTATCAGGGACCTATAGAAAATGAATTATTAATGTGCTCTATATGTGGTAAAGTGGGTCAGTGTACACTGGTGTGTGCTTTACGCTGCTTTAACAGTACAGTAGGAGGTACAGCACACACACACACACACAAAAAAAAACTGTGTGTAGGATGCAACAATAGTGAGTCTTGTTTCCCTAACAAGTGATTTGGTGTAACCTTGTATTAAAAAGCCTGCAACGGAGGAAACCTAAGTGAGAACGTCAAAGTGACCTGACAGGAAGCAGCAGGTGAACTGCATCCGAACATTACAGTGTCATGTTTAAGTTTCATTCAAATTTGTTTTATTTAAAAAACGACAGCCCTGGTGCAGTCGTACGACCGAAATATCAAACATGCCAGAAAATCATCTGTGGGAAGCAGCTGATCGGGCCGTGATAAACCGTCGAGCCTTAGGCTGAAGCTCCACCAAAGGGTTAACTGGGCCTCAGTTTGGGAGGAAGTGGTCGCCTTTAATTAAAGTGTTGACTTTATTGTTCAAGGTTGTCCTCTCCTGTCCCAGAGTCCTGCTGCTTCTCAATTTGGCCGCTAAATCAGGAACAACACAGCTGCAGTTTGGGAAAGTCAAAGTTTCTCTCTGCAGCTCTCTTTGAGATAAATACTCAGACAAATGTCATCGTCTGTTCCTGTGTTTACGTCATGCTTTAGGTTTTATAACCACCTTGTTTTCCTCGTGCTAAGTTACCTCATGTACACTCTCTGTTCTGCCCTCTCTCTCAGGTTCCTCTGCCAAATCTGCTCGCTGAGCCGCTAACTTGTTCACTCGATAACTTGAACCCCCCCCCCCCCCCCCACACACACACACATACACACACACACACACACACACACACACACACACACACAGAGACCTTCAGTGTTTCTTCCCAATCCTCTTTTTATCTCTAAGCGGTCATATTGTCATCTGCCTAACAGACTCGGCGTGCTCACGTCCCACATATTAGCAGCCATCTGCGTCCAAACTAAACGAGTCCAACTGACAATGAAAAAAACAGCTCGTGATATCCACAATGAAACCGCTCGAGCTCCGTTATCACACATCCCGTGGCAGCGTCTCCAGATAACTGCTCGGGAAAAAAACTTTGCTGTAAAAACAAAATATGGAATTGGCAGCAGCTCAGAGAAAATATGTTAAAGCGCTTCCTTTTCCTCTGCTGCTGGGAACAGTGGGGAGACGAGACCAGAGGAGAAAAGTGTCCAATCACTGCTAGGCGGAGCGACGGGGGGGACAATCAATGGAGCTGCGTGAGATAAATGACACACATTTAAGGACTGTGAAACGAGCAGAGAGAATAAACACTGTAACGCACACACACGCCGAAAACCTGCAAAACACACACACTCCCCACAGCGACAGACACGAGGTTGATGAGTGGATGGAGTGTGAAATAAAAACGCTGCTGTAACCAAAGAGCGCAGGAAACTCTCAAAGTGAACAAAGTGATGTTTGTGGTGTTGCACAATGACACCAAAAAAAGTTCAAAAATATCAGCAGCTGAGCCGTCTGAAACCAGGAGCTGCTGGTTCGACTGTTTAAATCACAGAGAGGCAGATAAAGCTCACACTCACTCGTTCTGCCCCCTCTGTGTGAGTGTCTCTGAGTGTGTGAATCCACACACACTGACATACTGCATCCAGCACTCGAGGCCTAGAGCGCATCACAGCTTAAGCATAGAGGGTGAACAGTTTCCCCATGAAGAACTTTGTGACCTTTCTAAACTGTTTAAATTAAGGCTGCATGATAAATGCTTATGGCATCGGTATCTCAATATTAGCCTTCTCATTAAAAAAATGGCAAAAGACAGACTTTATCGCAGTATATATATATATATATATATATATTTGGAGAAGATATGATTTATCTTGGGCTGCACTGCGCTGCTGCTTCACTGGTTTGAATCCCGTCTGACAGGAGTCTCTCTGTGTGGAGTCTGCATGTTCTCCCCGTGCATGTGTGGGTTCTCTCCGGGATCTCCGTCTTCCTCCCACAGTCCAAAGACATGCTCGTTAGGTTAACTGGAGACTCTAAATTGTCCGTAGGTGTGAATGTGAGTGTGGCTGGTTATCTGCTCTGTGATTGGCTGGTGAACAGTCCAGGGTGTAACCCCGCCTCTCGCCCAATGACAGCCGAGATCGGCTCCAGCACCCCAGTGACCCCGAACAGGAAAAGCGGTACTGATAAAAGATGGATGGAATTATTTATCTCTCAGTTTGCCTCTCCCCTCTGTACCGTCTTCATAGGGAGTAACAGAGGCGTCACAGAGGCGAGACGGAGTTAGTGGAGCCAGTGTGTGTGTGTATGTCGTAGACTGTAAATATGAAGTGAGTGACGTCAGCCTTCTGTTCCTGCAGGGGGCTCTGGAGGCCTAACGACAGGCTGAGAGCTGAGGCTGGTTTGAAGACAAACCGTTGCACCGCAGTGCTATGTTAGTTTTGCTCTAGGCTCGGGGTGGAGTCCAGGGGAAGGGAGGTTTTTTTTGTTTTTTTTTTTTACCAGAATCCCACTGTGACATCACAAGGAGAGCAACTTTGAATCGGAGCATTTGTCTCTGTGTTGTCAGACTTACGCAGATCACAAACAAAGGACTGGATGGGTTTATTTCACATTTTGTTCTGGTGTTGTGAGAACCCTAACGGAGAGGCTTCAGTCCTGAGGTCTGGACTCGGCCTCGGCCTTTTGATGCAGGTCTACCCCTCTCTCTCTCCTCCCGACGTTTCCTGTTTGTCTGCAGCCGCTCGATCAAAAACAGCAGAAAGAAAAACTTTTTACACTCGTCAATTTCATCACATCAAACTTTTTCTCAGAGTCTGTTTCCCCACAGCGGGAGAAAACATGCAATCTCAAGTAATTATGAGTTTATATGTTACAGAATAAAAAAAACTACATGATAAAAAAGTGTTAAATTAAATATAAACTCATGCAAAAATGAAATCCTGTTTGGACATCAAATCTCACCAATACATCAGAGAGGAGAGGTTTGAATGGGCAAATATTTACAAAGTACAAAAGCGAGTCTGTGTTCCTTCAATAAAACATCTGACGGTGAAACATCATCTTGTTTAAAGGAGCACGCTCATCAGGAATTCATCTCTGTCTCCAGCATGCCCCACTTTGCTCCAGCGGGTTGTTTTTTGGGGGGGGGATTTCCTAACTGATGGTGACGTTTGAGAACATGTGAAGTGTTTCCTGATGTTTTCTGTCTGCAGGTCTTGAAGCTCCGCAGAGAGAAGTTCTCCTCTTTACTCCTGAGTATTGTTGGTGTGAATGAATCAGCCCCCAAAACGGAGCTGAACAGGAAGCTTTATATAGTACAGTTTGGGGGCGTTGATCACGGCGGTGGATAAAGGTCGGTTAAATCGGATTTGGAAACACTCATACGAGCAGATAGAAGAAGAGGGATGTGGGAGATCAAAAGGAAGATGTTGTTGCATTAGGTTCAAATGAGAGCTAACGTGAGGGTGTTTGTATCCGCTCCTGATGAACGGTGAAGGATGGTCTGCCAAAATCTTTTATTTTTAACAGAGTGGGCCACAATCTGAACGATAAGGCAACATTCAGAGAGAGAATGTGACACTAAGCAGCTGCACTTCCTTTAAGTGAAAACCATCGACCAAACTTCAACGATGGTTCGATTTAAAAAACGAGAGACGGCAAAGTGGGTCATGTGGAACAAAAAACTATGAAGCTTAATCCTGAAGTTTGGGAGTAAAAATGTTGATCCAATTTATACTTATAGGGCTTTCACACTCCTAAAAAAAACTCCTGGGGCCTCACTTATCAACAGTGCGTAGAAAGTGTTCAAAATTCTGTCTTACAAATGAAATTTAGAATGTTTCTAAGTATAAAAAAATCTGTATTGATCTAACATGCGGACGGCGATCGTACGCACATGGGTATATAATCAGTGTTAATAAATCCCACATGTTCTTAACCTGCAGGCCCGTGCATGTTCGGGGACATTTGCATTCAGAAACGCCTCCAATTAACCATTTATGGTAACAAAACACCTCTTTAAAAACCAAATGTAAATATTTCCCTCGCCAGAATAAAACAAGATCAAAGAAAAGGAGCTTCATCCACTGAGTAAGAACACTGTACACATCACCTAGGGCCACAATAAGCACAAATGGGATCACTTCACCGAACTTCACACTACACCAAGGGACCAGACAAGGATGCCCACTCTCTCCATCCCTATTTGCAATTTTCATCGAACCTCTCGCAGCAGCTATAAGACAAAACAATAACATTAAAGGAATCTACAGTGAACAAGCAGAGCATAAAATAAGCCTTTACGCAGATGATCTATTATTACACCTACAAAATCCTTCAGAGTCATTACAAGAAACCTTCAATATTATTACAAATTTTTCTTCCGTCCCTCACTATACCATAAACTGGAACCTGCCAATATCAGAAGGAGCCTGGGATTCTGCAGCCCAAGATCTCACCCTCCCATTTAACACTGGCAATTTAAAATACCTAGGCATAAACATTTCCGCCAGGCTGTCAGAATTATTTCACCTTAATTACACCCCCCCTGCTAAAAAAAAAATAGAGGATGACTTTAAGCGCTGGACCAAACTACCACTCACTCTCATTGGACGAATCGCCACAGTTAAAATGAAAACCTTACCACAGATTAATTATTTATTCTCAATGCTCCCCATCACTCCCACTGACAAATGGTTTAAAACAATAGATTCATTATCATCACAATTTTACTGGAAAAACAAAAGAGCTAGAATGTCATTAAAAACATGACAAAACCATAAATCACAGGGTGGCCTCGAAGCACCAAACTTTCTCTACTACCATCTGTCAAATCAATTACAATATTTATTCAAATGGATGCAAAAAAAAGAAAAACACAACAACCAATGGCTAGAACTGGAACAAAACCAATGTAAAACCACTTCAATTGCAGACCTTCCTTTCCTACCACAATCAATTAAAAAAACTGGACTACCACAAAACCATCACCATATCCTCAACTCTGACAGCCTGGTGGAAAACTCATAATATCACCAAGTCATCACTATCACCATGTAGATACACCCCAATATGGCATAACCCAGACTTCCAGCTACGCAACACCCCCATCTACTTCCCATCATGGCAACAAAAAGGAATCACTCACCTGAATCACCTCTTTCAAAACAATCAGTTTATATCACTCAATACATTAATCCAGAAGTACGGGGTTTGGAGGGACCAGTTCCTACAGTATCAACAATTAAAATCAATCCAAAATCCAAAATGAATATAACCAACAACACTCTGCGACCCTCCCAACTTAGTGAAGAAATCATGAAAATCAACAGTTCAAATAAAATCATCTCTAAACTTTATAAACTTAAAGCCACATCAACAACCTCCATTACACTCCCCACTACAAAATGTGAAAAGGATCTGACGCTGTCCCCCAACCCCGACTTCTGGACACAAATCAATAAAAACATCTTTTCTATGACCAATAATACTAATTTACAACTTATACAATACAAAACCATCCACAGGACACACATCACTCAAGGTGAAATGTTCAAAATGGGTTTAGCTAACACAGACATCTGTTCACAATGCACTCATGGTTTCACAGATGACTATCTTCACGCCACTTGGGCCTGTCAACCAGTTCACTCATTTAGGATCACAGTCACTGAAAATCTCTCCACTATCTTGGGCTGCAGAATCCTCCCATCCCCGTTACTTTGCTTACTTGGAGACACATCACAAATCACCATCCCAAATAACTACAAAAGCCCGCTACTCATTTCTCTAACTATCGCCAAGAAAATCATCTATCAGAACTGGAAATCAAAAAGATACTGCCACATAACTCACTGGACCAACCTACTCACAGAACACATTGTAATAGAAAGAATCACAGCCTGCAAGAATAACAATATATCAGCCTCTAATAACACCTGGAATCCATTCATAACTCACCTACATCTCAGGAAAAATCATACCTCAAACTGAAATTAAAATTTAAAATGTTCTTCCTTCCTTTAATGTTGACACATATATATATATATATATATATATATTGTTGTTTTTCTCCCCTCTTTTCTCTTCCTCTCAATTATCTTCAATTTTGTTGCTATTTATTTTTCTTGCTACTTCCCATTCAGCCACTCACTTCAATGTATTAAACTGCCACACACACATTCACACGTTCTTATACACAACTTCAACTTACTACTTGACTTTTATTATATCTACTTCAATTGTATTTGTCTTTGCTAATGTTTGTGTATTTTGATTTTGTTTTGTTTATTTCTGTTTTGCCTGTTTTTGTTTATTTGCCGTCGCTTTAATTGGTGTGTCTATGTGCACATTTTTGTTTTGTACTTGTTCACCTTATCACAATAAAAAAAAGGAGCTTCACAACAGAAATGGAAGTTGATGAGGTTGAATAAAGAACGGTAATAAATAAATAAATAAAATAAGGTTAGTAACTCTCGCGCTAAGTGACCCAGATAAGTGATTAGTCTTTTCACTTAGTCGAAGTTACTAACAAAAGAACAAATGCTGCATGAGAGAAGGTGACAGGTCAGAGGAGAAAACACGAACGTGAAGCTCAGTGCAAAAAAAACAGAATACTCCACAATTTCACCCAAGAACGGTGCGTTGACAGCGTCATCGGGGGCAAAGCTCTCTCTGGGAGAAAAAATCAAAGAGTGACTCACAAGAGAACAAGCTGGACCAAACAGATCAGTGCACTCTTTAGAAAAGACCTTACTGCAGAGCGCACGGTTCACCAAATCATCTAATAAGGCAAAACGAGCCGTGATGTAACATTTCAAACGCCTGTTACGTCGGTCTTTTTAAGGTTTTGGAACAAATTAAGGCAACACGTCTGTTTCAAACTATTTGGCTTTGACAACTTTTCAAACAGTTACACTCCTGCAATGTGTTGAGAATTTAGACTGCAGTACCCATTTTAAACACTAGGTGTCAGAGTTACATATTGCTCCTTTAAGAAGAAGAACGTATCATTCATTGATCTCCAAAGATTAACAATTAAATTCAAATGAGAATGTGGATCAGCGAGCGCAAAAAACAAAACAAAAAAAAACAGTCGACTATAGGAGAAATCCGACCAATCAGGATCGACCTTGTGATGCCTTAGTCAGAGACAGGTCTAACTTTTCATCGATGAGGTACTTTTCTATCGTTTCTACAGGTCCATTTGTCTCCTGCGCTGTGCTACCCATCAGGTAGCTTAAACAGGTATCACCCTGATGAACAGAAAGGGACGAGGGCGTGCAGCTTCACTTAAACTATATTTCATTCTTTATCTGAGCCTACGTACCATTTCAGCCATAACATCCAGAAGAGACAAGCTCTCTCAAGGAGGACGTTCCACTGTTGCACCCCGGCTCCCTGAGGGTGGGGGGGGGAGAGAGGGGAGGGAGGAAACAGAGAGGTCTACAGTGAATCACATCACTGAAGCCTTCTACATACTGCTACATGTTTTATTACATATCTGCAGTGAGAGGTGGCATCACTCAGAAATCACTTACATCTCATGTCATATTTAACACACACACACACACACACACACACACATGGAATCTGAATCTGGCTCGTCTTATGTAAGACTTGGACTTGTAAACTGAGTGAGACCGAGTGTTTGTTACATGCAAATCCCATTTATGATTATGCAACATGTAAAACACAAAGCATCAGCATTAATCACATCATCCACCTACAACTGTTCTCCTCCCCACTTCTCTCCCTGCAGAGAGAGACGACGGGTGGGTGGGTGGGAGAGGGGGTTTATCGCTGCTAAAAAAAATGTGGAATCATGACACTGGATGTTTATTTTATGTATCAAACTGTACCAGTTCTAAGTGTTTTCCCCAAGTTAGAATCTCCACGAATGTCATGTGAGGCTGCAGTTTGATGAATAAGCATCGTTAACACTTTGAATCAAAAGCATGAACGCATGAAGCAGAACAACCTCCGTCATGTCATGTAGCGAGCTGAGGTTTGACCTAGAATTAGAGCAAATAAATAATAAATACAATTCTCCTACAATAACGACATTCAAGATTCATGCTCAGTGGCATCTGATTACACAGTGCTCTTTGTGTTGATGCAACTGCCTGCACACACGGAGTCAAACCTCAGAGGATGGGCGGGGAGCAGGAGGGGGGGGGGGGGGGAGGAGGAGGGGGGGGTGGAGGAGGAGGGGGGAGGAGGAAGAGGAGGAGGAAGGAGGGGAGGAAAAACAAACAAGTAAACAACTAGATCAAAGATGGAATAAAAATCAGCACTTCTGCTCCCTCTTTAGACGACTGTTTTTGTAAACTTGGTGCACTGAGGACTGTGTGTGTGTGTGTGTGTGTGTGTGTGTGTGTGTGTGTGTGTGTGTGTGGAGGGTGGAAGGGTTAACGGAGAAAAGCAGAAGCTGAATGATGGCTGAAGAACTGAGGAGAAAAGCAGAGATTTGAAAATGATCAATTGATGAAATCACACATTTAGATTCCTCCTCAGCGTAAGCTTCAACACAATCGGCCCGATCAACCCCTTGAGACCAACGACAGCAAAGTCCAGTTATCAGATGATGTGTCCAGCTGTTCCTGTGGTGTGAGGTGTGTTAAGAATGATTTTAAACTTCCCGATCAGCTCAGAAGACGATCGGAGCCGCCCGAGTGGAAATCGTAAATATCAAAGATAAATCCTGCTGTGTGGGGAGAACACAGAGGACGGACGAGCGCGCACTCTGTGGATCGTCACATGGATCAGGAAGCTCGCTGACTGAAGCAGGAAGCAAAAATAAACATAACCATGGCAACGACAGCAAACAGGAAGCAAAAGTCAGATGGACGTCAGAAACTAAGTAGCGACTTGTTGATTCTTGGCAACAACTCGAGTGTTTGAAAAAGAAACCACAATCCAACTGATGAGGAATCGAGTCGGAGCAAAATTGTTACCAGGTAGCTAACAGCTAGCTACATCATCAATCCCTCCGGCTCGCTGTCAGCCATGTCTGTTCATTTCCAAGTCATGCGAGATTAGACTCTTTGAGAGTGGAGACTGTTTGTGGGTGAACGAATCTGTTTGGCGTTCCACACACGATAAGAACTAAACTGTTACATCCGTCGTCGTGTGTGGTCGCTCTCTCACCCTCATTTAGGATTTTAAAAATCTTCTAGTGTGTGCCACGCTTAAGTCTGTGTGTCACACATTCACTAGTTCAAATCCTCCGCAGAAACCCTCCTAACTAAATGAACGACCGCTCTAATTAGTTAACACCTCATACAGGTGTGCAGATGTTATGTAAGTATATTTTGAATGTCTTGTAAACAGCCCGTTGTTCAAAGGGACGCCGAGCATGAGGCGGCGAACACAACACAAACACATCCAAACAGCATTAGCATGTTTACTCATTAATTAGAGGAAGAATCTCTGCAGTCCTGTTAAATAATGCAGACGTGACAGAACGGCCCGCTCCTCACAGAGAGCGTCCTCCGCTCCTCTCACAGTAAATACTCATCCTGCTGATGCTGAGACTTTACTTCCTCCAAACCTTTAAAACAAGCAACGCTCCGACACAGTACAGTCACACATCCAGGGGACAAACAGACTAATGAAGAGCAGACACCTCTCAGGGAGCGCTACACGTGTCCTTGACGTCCTTATTTACCGTCTGCACGCCGTCTGTGTAAAACCCGGGGAGGAGTTGTTGGCAGCACATGTAAGACTCGTCCCTTTGGGGAAATGAAAAATAAACAGTTTTTAATTTGACTCTCAGAATCGGGCAGACTCTCAGACAAACTGTGTGGTTTAAAGAAAACTGCACAAGATCCTAAACTGTAGATCTTAGAGTAGGAGAGCTGGAGGGGAGAGAGATTATATTCATTACTAACTGAATGCATGAAGGTTTAGTGATATGATGCACATGGTAGGTGCTAATAATTACTGAAAAGACGGCCCGTTTCAGCTGAATTCAAACTTTATACTTCTAACTGTTCCTGATATCAGTACGAGCTTTCTGCCCGTCGCTGACACCCAGCGGCAATTCTAGAGTCTGTTGGGGCCCGAGGCCAAAATTCACAGGGGGGCCCATCCAACTACTGTCAGCGTGCGTCACCATTGTGTTCTAAATAATTCAACACCAACAAAGAACAAATCAAACTGTCAACCGTTTTTTAACTCCAAAGTCCTGTTAGAACATTCACTTGTTAGCTAAGATAGCATTAAGTGAGTGACTCTAGATGGGGCCCTCTTAAGGGGGTTTCTTAGCATCAAAGCAAACTTTGCACATTTTGAGCCACAGCTTTGGTTTGAAGTTTGTCAGCCCACAGGCGCCCCCTGCTGGCCTCTGGGAACCCAAGCAGTGTCCAGATATAGTTTTATGCTGTTAAGAGTTTGCATATTACTCAAAGAGCTACAAACAAGTGATTCCCAAATCAGGGCTGCGGCCCCCTGGTGGGCTGTGAAGGTGCTGCAGGTTTGCGGCGATATGTCCTTTATATTTCACCATTCAACTATTACGCTGCTTTTCAGATTGCTACTTGAATATGGATGGGGTCAATCTTTGCATTGCACTCTTTGGTTCAAACCCTTACAGAGTATTTTTATGTTAATGTAAGAAAAACTATACCAATGTTTACCACACTGACACGCGGCCGGGCCCAGCAGATATACCAGCCGACCAATTTTAACAATTTTCTTCATCCGTTGGGAAATTCCATCCGACAGTCTCCCCTTCCTTTCTCCCCACAGCACATGCTCCCCAGAGATTAAACACACACACACCGAGCAGCCTCCAGTGTGTTTTAAATATGGTACCATGTTGTATGAGAGCAGGAGTACTTAGGGTAGTTGTGTGTGTGTGTGTGTGTGTGTGTGTGGGGGGGGGGGGGGGGGGGGGGGGGGGGGGGGGGGGGGGGGGGGGGGGGGGGGGGGGGGGGGGGGGTGCTGCAACCATGTTTGTTTTAACAGCATTAACTCCCAGTTTTTCTTCAGCTGTTTGATGCAGCAATCGAAAGCAACAAGAAAACAGAAGACCTGTGGAGGGCCTGTAGCTCAGGAAACTTGGGTTGGAAACTGGGGGGGTCGCCAGTTCAAGAAAGGAAACTGGTCTGGAAGCTGGAGAGGTAAATATTGAATTTTACTTATTTCTTAATCTTTGGGAATCAATTAAAGATATCTTCTTCTTCCTCCTCTTAAAGGGACAATATGTAACTCTGACACCTAGTGGTTAAAATGGGCCTCTAGAGTCGAGGCTCACTCAGGTCACCATGTGGTGGACACTGTAGCTTCAGTGTTTATCCAGCTCTGCATCGGTCTGTAAACCTTTCTGTGTTCTAACCTCTCTCCATTTTTCAAAAGCATCTCCAATATTGATCCTAGTTTGAGCACGTTTCTGCTCGTGGAGCTTATTAGAAACATGCAGAGGCTTTTTAGGTCGGATACAATCACTTCTATCTGAACCACTTCTCTTGCCCGCTTCCATCGCTGCAACACCTGTTGACCTGATAACTGCTCTCATATCTGGCAAACCGAGGAGCGTCCAAAACGGCCGTGTGAGGGTGCCTTAAAAGCACCTACCTTCTCTGGTCCAAACAAATCTAGATCATTCAGGACCAGAATCGAAAGTTAGAAGGAGGACATACTGGCTGCTGCATTGTTGTCAGAGAAGCCAGCACTTCAACACAGCATGTTTCCTTAATGTCTGATCATAGAGTAAGCTCACTTTATCATCACACTCACTACATCTTCAGATCCCTGCAGCTTCAGTCCAGTAACAACATAATTTGAAATCTGTGGATTAGGCCTGTAAGCAAAAAGGAAACCCACAATGTGTGAACAAAACAAAGTGCACCCACAACATGCAAATCTCATCTCCGCTCCTTTAAGGACACAACAACACGGATACAAAGAGAAACATCTGAGTGCTGTTTGATTGACAGACGATGAGCAATGAGCTCTTCGTCACAAAAGATGAAGGCACAGTGTTTTTTTTTTTTAAATGCAGATAACAGCCAAACAAAAGCATCATCTCTGAGGCGTCATGTCTCCTCAGGAGGCACCCGACGGGCTCCCAGTAACAGAGCTCATCATCTATAGGAGGTATCCATGGTGACTGCATTCCCTGCATGTCCCTGCTTCTGAGACGTTTATGCGCGGAGACGTTTCAATAATCAAAGTAGGATTTCATGGTTTTGTGACCTCGCTGTCCTCTGTGGCAGCACGGAGCTCTGTCATTGGTGGATGTGCGGAGACAAAACAGGGATGCATCTCGAAGCAGCAGTGTTCAGGGAGGCTGGAGCAAACACACACACACACACACACACACACACACACACACTCAGAAAGCATATCTGGCAGTGAGCACTCTAGAAGCAGCCAGGAGCCGCTAAGTGACGCAGGACGCGCTGCTTTACATCAATAAAAGATGGTTAACTGTTCAATCAGCAGCAGATAGAAGAGGTTAACAAAGAGCTACTGACCACATGCTCTGCACAGGAAGAGCTCTGCATATCCTGCATGTTGCATAACTCCACTCAGAACCAGAAAAGGAATATTAATATTGATATGGTGTACAAATGTAAAAAAAAAGAAGAAAAAAAAAGCTGCAGATATGCTTTAAAGATTTCAGTGTGCAGACTGAAAAGAGATAATAAAGAATCATCACACCTTAGAAACTGTTGAAAAAAAGCTGCTTTTATTTTGAAAGGAAATAAAGAAAACGGCTACTGATCGGTCTGGCCATTTAAAGGCACAGTAGGGTCATGTTTTCCATCATTATGAGAGCAGGAAGATGCTAACTAGGGAGTGCCAGAAAGGGAAAAAAATGCAACGTGAGGACAGCAGTTAAAAAAAATGAATGCATCTCTTTTAAACCTTTATGGACGTCGTTAACGCTCCAACATGGACAGCACAAGCTTTTACAGTTTGTTGATTTACAGAACCAAACTAAACGAGCTGAAATCCATCCTCCCATCTTGATTCCTGTTTCCTCAAGCACAGTTGGGGGAAAGCCACGCCCTTTAAAGGAGGCAAAGAATTCAGGGAAGAGGCTCAATCCTGAATGCCAGCATCCTTCGATCCTTCCGCTGCTCCGCACTATACGTCACCTCTCCACCTGCCAGCGGGCATGCTGGGGATTCCCTGCCAACACTAAAAGATCAGCTCTCTCTCCAAACAGCTGTGAGCCTCAGGAGGAGGCCGCACACGAGAGGGAGAGGAGAGAGAGAGAGAGAGAGAGAGGAGAAAGTTTAGAGGCACAGCAGATTGTCCTCCACCCCCTCCCTCCGTCCTCTGTCTGTGTACCCGATCTCTCTTTATCTCTCTCCCATAGCCTTCCTTCATCTCTCTCTCTCTCTCTCTCTCTCTCTGTATAAACCCTTCACGCCTGATAGAGAGATCGGACTCAGATGTCCCCGAGTTTGACTTTGATCGTTCAGATGACTAAATACAAAGCTTTCCCTCCCTCTCTCTGTCTGTCACTTTCTGCCCATTCCTCTCTCTCTCTCTGTTACTCTGTCTCTCTCTCTCTCTCTCTCTCTCTCTCTCTCTCTCTCTCTCTCTCTGTTATGGTGCGTTCCATTTAACTCGGAAATGACGTCACACCCGAGTTGGCTCAAGTCGGATAAGCAAGTGGACGCCTCCAGGTGAACCTTTATTTTGTTCGCTAATACCAGACGATGACAACAAACTACTGCGGGATAGTTTGGGCGTTAAAATAACACGACAACATGTCCACAGATCGAACATGCACGATGCTATCGGTGTGATGGATTTAATTACACAAAAAGAGGACTAAGCCGCCAATAAACACTTCAGTGTACAGCTTAAACGTCATTGTTAAGGCATGTAGCAGCCATGTTGGATTTTAACTCGGGCTACTGAAGGTTCTCAGAGTTTCAGAGTTTTCCGAGTTCGGGGGGGGGGGGGGGCGTTCCTGGTGAAGTATCAGACCTGCAATTTGGAATTTCTGACTTCCGAGATTACCCTGAACGCACCATAAATCTCTAACATTGTTTTTACACATGCACAAAACTCCTAAACGTGCATGAGTGAACGCTGTGTTCATCTTGGATTTTTCATGGAATTACACATAGCATCGATATAAAGGCGTCAGACTGACATTTCTGTGTCCTTCTTTTTACATCATGTCCTGACTCAAGAGCCCCCCCCCCCCCCTCTCCGACAGGGACAACTTCACGCTGAGAGGGACATGTGAGAAAAAGCAACTCAAGAAGATTTCAGAGGCAGCCTGTCCTGAAATGTTCGAGAGATTTTAGGGAAGGCAAGTGTGAAAAAGGCTTATGTCTCTCTCTCTCACGAACTCTGTCCGTCTGTCGCTCTCTGTTTCTGTCTTTTTCTTTTTGACTCTCTCTCTCTTCCTTGACATTTCTCTCTCTCTTTCCCTCTCTCTTTCTCTCTGTCGCTCTCTCTCTCTGTCTCTCGCTTCCTTGACATTTCTCTCCATCTCTACCTGTCTTTGTCTCTTTTCTGTGTGTCTCTCTCTCTCTCTCTGTCTGTCTCTCTCTCTCTCTCTCCCGCCCGCCCGCCCTGCGTCCTGTGTCAGAGCGGAGATAAATGAGGAGCAGGAAAAGAGCCGTGATCTCTGGAGAATTGAGGGCATGTTCATAAGAAGCGAGGGCGATGACAGAACTACTTTTTCTCTCCGCTCTGATATTCTTACATTTTATCTTTTTTTGTGATAAGGTGTGGGTGGACTTTCCTGACTTCACTTCCTACATTTCCCAGAATGACTTTTAATGACCCAAATCTCAAAGAACAGACAAGATCTAAGAAGATGCGGGATGTTCAATCTCTCTGCAAAACCACAAACCTCACATTTCTCTCCTGTGCCCTTCACACACACACACACACACACACACACAAACACGTCCTGATTCTGTCTGCCAAAAAAAAGAGCAGGTTTTGGACCGAGTCCATCACTGGATCACTACAGATCCTGGTCCTGCGTCCTCCTTGTGGTGAGGGTTTGGCGACTGAAACACATAAAAACTAACAAGGTCAACCCCTTCCATCTTGTGTTTTACTTTTTAATGTTGAACCAGAGCTCTGAACTTTTACAAACCTCAAACAAGACATCTGAAATGTCAACTTTAATCGTGCTCTGGAAGCTACAAACCTCTGAGCTGGAGACAGGATTTTAAAAGTCTAAATTCCCCCTGTGCAAACACAGCCCAAGAAAATGGGTTTTCAATATCCAAAACAAGTTTGTTTACTGGTTTCTGAATATTTCCCAAGCCCTTTATCTCCGTATGTAAAAACCTCGTTTATAAATCCTTCTGTAACAACACAAGACTTTTCCTACTAGCTTTATGTTAAGATCCTAAAAAGGTTAGATTGTACCACAGCAACAATAGCAGGTAACTTATTGTTTTAATTATGAAAACTTGCAGGCAAACTCCAGCACACCGTCTTAAATGAGCTCTGTAACCACAGATAGACCACCATGTTTGAAGCCTGAGAGTTATCACCCTTCTGTTCCTGCAGGGGGCGCTGGAGTCTCATCGATGGCGGTCTCCATGCTGGAAATGCTGTCTCAGTCTAACTTTCAGTCAACCTAACAACAGGCTGAGAGCTGAGGCGGGTTTTAAACCTCCTGACAAACTGTTACACCGCGCCCGCCTGTCAATCAGGTCAGCTACACGCCTTATTGTGAATAACTCTTATCCTTCATCAAATTTGGAAATGTGACTTCCTGTGCTACTGCAGCCAGCCTCTAGTGGACACTCGAGGAACTGCGGGATTTTGCACTTTTGCATTGGCTTCAGATTTCATCACCTGGGGTTGCTGCTTGGTTGAGACGGGATGGAGAAAAGACGATGCAGTGTTTGAAACAAAGAGACCAAACACACTGAAATATCGATGATTTATTATGACAAGTTTCTGTGATGTTCAGAAAAGATCACGGATCAGCTGATAGGATCGATCTGTAAAGAACATAAAACGCATCGTATCAAAAAAATACAGAAGTCATGGAAACTACCATCCTTTCACTCTTTTCCATCTCCATCCTCTAATCCAATCCGATCACTTCTGGATCCAGAACACCAGCATGACGCGGCTGAATTGTCAACTTGTGGCTTCAAAGAAATGACAAACCAAAAGGGCCAAATCACTTCTTAAGAGCATTTAACACACAGACCTCAGTGATGGAGGGTCTGTTCCTTCCTCTGGTTTAGAAAGACATCAGATCACACTCGTGGAGTATCGGTGTCCAGGTCACTGCCTTAATTTGAAAGGGAAACAAACTGGAATTGAAGAACAGCAAACAGCTGAGGAAATACTCCCTCGACCCCTGACCCCATTCCGATTACCGTCAGTCTCCACGTCAACGACCCGAGCAGATCGACGGAGCGTGAATCAGCTTCTGCAACGTACAGCAACCGAGAAGAGGACGAGCAGGAGGAGAGGCGTGGTTACAGAAAAACTGATAATCCTGCAAAAAACCTTTGCAAGAGATAAAGAGGAATCTGTGGCTTCACACACGAGCTGAGAGCCAGAGAGGAGGTCGCAGGTGCACGCCGTAACACCGGTCAGCTTTAATTAAAACATCTGTAGAAGAATGAGACGGCTCGCCCACCTACACGCTTACACGCTCACACCTGACATTTGAGTAAATTAGCCAACAGATAACACTGTTTCCTCTGTGGCTCAGGCGGCATTTTCACAGACGAGAAACTGACATGATGTGGTTTATATAAAATCCCAGCGCCGCCTCACTTACCGGGTCTCACACAAACCGAGCAGCTACTTGTGAAAAGCCGTCCTCTCTGAGTGTCTGAGGTTTTGATGCAATCCCTAGTTTTCTCAAACTACTGAGCAGCTCAGAAAAATCCAGAAAGAACAAAAGTTTGCTTTTTAAATTAATTGAAAATATGAAATCTGAAGTTTGGGTGACATTAAATAATTTACTCCTCGCTCTCATTTCAAAAGGAGCTCCATCTCAGGCTCTTCCAGATGTTATATGACGAGAGCTCCAGCGCCTGAATCATCATTAAATGGAAAAAGAAACCATAAGCTGGATGATTGATTAATCACGTCGGCCATTTATCAAGTGAAAAAAGGATGAAACTGCCCTTCTCCATTCTTTAAAACGGGATAACGTGCTGAGTTTTTTAGTTTTGCAGTCTCAGCTCGTTCTCGCTCACAGTTCATCAAAATATGGCAGCTTGGAGAGTTTCCCAAACCTTCACAAGGTGAGGCTGAATCTCCATTTCTGGACGCTATCCTTGAGCTGATCAGCTTTTATGTGTCATTGAAGTCAGAGGATGAGGTTAAAGAGTGCATTCATTATTTAAAAACCAGGATCTTTACCTGAACTTGTCATTTTGGATCCTGAACGTAACAAACCAGCGTTACAGCTGCTGTAAGGAACTTTCATTGTGAGTCGAATTTGGCGCCCCCTGTGGACAAAGCGCTACATACACGCAGTTTTTTTGTAAGAACGACAAGAAAATGGCGGAGGAAGCCACAGAGTCGTAGCTTTCTATCAATGTATGGCATGAGTAACGTTTTTAAACAGCAGTTGTGCAAATAACCATGAAAACACACATGTTGAAAATCGGCTGCGGGCGGGCTGTCAGGACTTTTAGAGGCTAGTTGACAGTAACGAGAGCTTTAAAAGCTAAACAAGATAGCGGCGCCCTGATCGGCTGCGGCTGCAGTGGCTCGTGATAGCAACAGGAATATAATGGCAAATAACCCAGTCAGTTCTGATAATTTCACAGTGAACCTGCAGCGCAGTTACTCTAAAGTAGTATACGACCGCCAGGCCATTTTAGTTTTAGGTAAATCAAACAGTTTCAGACTGGTAGATGCGACCACTCTGGACCTTCTATGTAGCCTCGGAATACTACGCCGGCTACAACCAGCGGCCTGTGAAGCAGCGGAGCCTCGTACCAGCGGTGTCCGCCAGCAGAGGAGACGGAAGCGGTGTGACCGGAAGGAAAAACGGGGATGCTGAGCGGGGCTAGCAACCAAGCTAAAAGCTAACCCGCACAGAACGCCGCTTCCTTCCATCCTGCTTTCTAATGTCCGCTCACTGGAGAACAAACTGGACTACCTGAAGCTGGATTTAACTGCAAAACGGGAGATGAGAGACTGCTGCGCCATATTTCTCACAGAAACGTGGCTGAAACCATCCGTTCCAGATGAGGCAGTTAGCATAGAGGGGCTAACATTGTTTCGGTCGGATAGGAGCAGCTCTCTCACTGGTAAATCCCGAGGCGGCGTTGTTTGCATATACACCAACAACAACTGGTGCAACAACGGTGAGATAGTCTCAAGTCACTGCTCTCCTGATGTAGAACTACTGACTATAAAATGCAGGCCCTTTTATTTACCCCGGGAATTCACTGTTATGATCTTCACAGCAGTGTACATCCCTCCCAGTGCAAACACCAGAGAAGCCCTGAATGTTTTATACCGCTCCATCAGTGAACTGCAATCTACACATCCAGAGGGAGTTTTCATTGTGGCAGGGGACTTTAATCAGGCCAACATGAAAACTGTGTTTCCTCATTTCCATCAATATGCGGATTTTGCAACCAGGGGTGGGAGCACGCTGGACCTGGCCTACAGCAACATCAAAAAGGCATTCAAGGCTGCACCGCGCCCCCCACCTTGGTTCCTCAGACCATCTCTCTGTGATGCTAATCCCAGCATACAAGCCCCTGCTGATCAGGAAAAACCCCACAGTGAAGCAGGTGAGGGCCTGGCCTGAGGGAGCTATGGAAGCATTACAGGACTGCTTTGAATGCACGGACTGGGACGTGTTCAAGGCGGCTGCTACGGACAATCACCAGACGTGTGTGGAGGAGTATGCCGAGTCTGTGTCTGCATACATTCAGAAGTGCATGGAGGATGTTAGTGTGATCAAGAACATCTCCACACTGGCCAACGAGAAACCCTGGATGACCAGTGAGGTACGTGCAACAACCTGTGACAACAACATCAACGACCTCAACAACTACTTTGCAAGGTTTGAGGCACTCAACACCACTCCAGCGAGGAAATCTATTCCTCGCTCCGATGAGCAGCCAATCAGCCTGGACACAGCTGATGTCCGGAGAACCCTGAGGAGAGTGAACACCCGGAAAGCAGCGGGCCCTGACGACATACCGGGACGGGTGCTTAAGGAATGTGCTGACCAGCTGGCTGGGGTTCTCACAGACATCTTCAACACCTCGCTGGTCCAGGCTGTGGTACCTTCATGTTTAAAGACTGCTACAATTATACCAGTGCCTAAAAAAATCCACAATCTCCTCGCTCAATGATTACCGCCCTGTAGCACTAACCCCCATCATGATGAAGTGCTTTGAGAGGCTGGTAAAGGACCACATTGTCTCCAGACTTCCCCCCACATTCGACCCGTACCAGTTTGCTTACCGCCCTAACCGCTCCACAGAGGATGCCATCTCCTCTGCACTCCACCTGGGCTTACAACATCTGGAAGAGAAGGACACACATGTGCGGATGTTGTTTCTGGACTTCAGCTCAGCGTTCAATACAATCATCCCGCAGCATCTGGTGAGCAAACTGGCCCCCCTTGGTTTCAGCACCCCCCATGTAACTGGCTGCTTGACTTCCTCACAAACAGACCCCAGTCTGTGCGGGTGGGCAACAACACCTCCGGTGTCATCTCCCTGAGCACCGGCTCCCCTCAGGGCTGCGTCCTGAGTCCGCTGCTGTTCACCCTGATGACCCATGACTGCTGCGCCAGGTCCACTACTAACCACATCGTGAAGTTCGCAGACGACACAACAGTAGTGGGCCTCATCCGCGATAACAACTACATGGACTACAAAAAGGAGGTGAAACATCTGGTTGACTGGTGGAGAACCAACAACCTGGCCCTGAACGTCGACAAAACCAAAGAGATCATCGTGGACTTCGGGAGGTGCCAGCCCAGCCACACCGCTCCTCATCAATGGCACAGCAGTGGAGAGAGTAAGCAGCACAAAGTTCCTGGGGGTGCAGATAACAGACACTCTGACCTGGTCCCTTCACACCGGAGCTCGCAGCAGCGCATGCACTTTCTGCGTCGGATGAAGAGAGCACACCTCCCTCCTCCTATTCTCACCACCTTCTACAGAGGCACTATAGAGAGCATCATAACAAACTGCATCTCTGTCTGGTCCGGAGCCTGCAGTGCCTCCGACTGGAAGTCCCTGCAGAGAGTGGTGAGGACGGCGGAAAAGATCATTAAGACTCCACTTCCTTCCATCCAGGAGATCGCAAAGATCCGCTGTCTGACCAGGGCTCCGAAAATCAGCAGAGACACCTCCCACCCCCACCAAGGACTGTTTTCACTGCTGGACTCTGGAAAGAGGTTCCGCAGCCTCTGAAGCAGAACTTCCAGGTTCTGTAACAGCTTCTTCCCACAGGCCATAAGACTTTTGAACAGGAAAAAATAATCCCTCCATTCCCCCTCAAACCCCCACACAGGACTACCTCACTGGACTGTAAAACACAATATAACGTGCAATATATTTATCTGTATAGTAATTTTACTCATAGCTTTTCTTTTATATCTGCGCCTTATTTTTTCTATGTATATACTTGCTGCTGTTTTTATCCTGCACTACAACGAGCCAAATGCAACGAAATTTTGTTCTTATCTGCACTGCAAAGTACAAGTTTGAATGACAATAAAGAAAGTCTAAGTCTATAGTCTAAGTTTTGGTACCAAAAAGTTGCCAACCTATTTGACAATATCTGTCGCCTAGGACTTGAAACAGGTATCAGCATCGTTTTAATTTGATAAGCACCGTATCGCAGTTTAAAGTTTTAGTATCCTGACAGCCCTGATAACTCCTTATTAAATTAAGTTATGATAAATCTTCAAAACAGAATTGTGCACGGATAAAAAAGGTAAAGCTTCAAAGATTTTTTTGACCTTTACTGTAAAAATCCTGAATAAAAATGTTACCGGCTTTTGGGGGTGTCTCTCAGAGAGAAAAAGCAAAGTCTACAGAGTGCAGTTTCTGTGCAGTTGTGAAACACCATCTGTTTTCTCTTTGTGGAGTTTGCACTCCTCCTAGCTACAGTACGGTCGTTGAGCTCGCAGCCTGCGGTGAAAGTTCTGAAGTAACGATAGTCAGCGAGTCGCGCTGCCCTCCTTCGCTGGTCACTCTTAACTCTACTTGAAGAGTCTTTCAATCAGTCCAGCTCTCCACAAGCTTCATTAACTGACCAGTGTACCAGTGTCTTCTTTAAATACAGGATCATGACCTCATGATGGAGATAAGATGTTCAAACATGTCGCAGCTAGCCTAAAGTGTTTTTACCAACTGGTTAGCATATTAGTCGTCAAGTCCCCAACTACACATGTCTTTCAAAAAGCCTGAAAACAGTGCTTCAAGAACCTCCTATGTCAAAGAAATGTGGCACACAAGCTGCTGCACTTCGGTCACATATTAGGATCTTAAAAACAAAAAGAAAATGGATAATGGACTTGAGCTTGTATATTTCTAGTCTTATTATTTATTATTATTACTTATTATTTATAGTCTTCTGACGACTCAAAGTGCTTTTACACCGCAGGTCACACCTACACATGGGCGGTTCTAGGCAGGGGCCAACAGGGGCCAGTAAAACTGAGCTTGGTCCCCCCTGTGGCCCCCCCTCCAAAACGAAGAACCCCCCCCTAGTATTTGACTCAACAACCGGACTCACAATCTAGTATTAAATACTGTTACTGAAACAAATATAAATCATGGTATTTTATGTTTTGGTATTTTATGATGTGCCCTATTATTTGGCATAATATAACTCATTCATTCATACAAATTCATACACCGCTGATGAAGCAGCGGGAGCAACTCAGGTTAAGTGTCTTGCTCAAGGGAACATCGAAGCTGGGTGGCTGCAGGAGCTGGGGATCGAACCCCTGACCTGTCGATTGAGAGACAACTGACTCTACCACTGAACCACAGCTGCTCCTAAGATGTACATGTGCACAACAAAGTTCCCTCAGCTCCTCCATCGGTCACAGGAAGTAAACTCTCCTCATACTTCTTCTATAAAGTTTAGTAACTGCAGGAATGAACAAAAACATCAAAATGAAAGAGCGTGTCTGTGAACATCTTAGTCACTGGACTGTGTCACGACGGAGAAGTTTGAAAGTCTTCATGGACACACAGTCAATTAAAACAGCTCTCAGGTTGCCAGATTGTGATAAATCCCCCCTGACTGCTTTTTATTCTCGTCTGGCAGGAGACACACTGTACCCCTCTCTCTCATCGAAATCATAAAGGAGACTCCAGCGCACCGACACATCCCTTGGCTTCTGGACGAGAGCTGCAGAGAAAATGACTTCCATTAAAGATGACTGCCAATATCAATTAATCCACCGACCACGTTTGCAATTATAACCACTAAAACCATGAAAGTAATGGAATAGCTCCTGGTGCGGTTTCAGGACGCCTCGTTTTGTGGAACAGGCCGTTAAAAAACAGAGAAGGAAAACCAGAGCCGTTTATAAACTGTGAAGGGGGAGCCGGTCGATTTTTACTTTCAACAGTTATCGACGGTCACGATTGTTAGGGGCTCATTTTCTATCCAACCAAAAATCAATTAAGACACTAATTGTCGCAGCGTTGCTTCAAAGCCTCTGGACCAAAATCAATACTTACTACATCAATTACAGCGTGAGAGCTGATGGATTATAGCTCTTAATTAATGATGGATTTATATTCTTAGTCAAAGACTTAAGTGGTGGTTTTTGTTTTTGGCAGCACTGATGTTTCTTTCTCGGCCCCTCCCTCCATGTGAAGCCAAAAAAAACAAAAAAACAACCCCTAACCCAACTCACATCACACAGATTTCATTTTCAACCAGCAACATAACCAGGAAGTCATCAAGGAGCCAGCAAACTTCATGTTTCTGTTCATACTTTACACTTTGAGGAAACTAAAATCCAGGTTCACAGAGTTGCCTTTATCTTAGAGAGGTGATAAAGACTCAGAGGCATTTATAAGCAGAGGTGCAAATGTAGCAAACAGAGCAGCTAATAAATAAGAGTTTGGAGAGTCAGAATATATTCAAGTCGACTTTTTCTTACATTTTCTACCTCCTAGTTAGTACCTTCCTGCTTTATTTAAACAGAGTCATTTTTCTGGGGGATTTTTTAGGACCTGGCAACCTGAAATTGTTCTTTTTGACACTTTAATAAAGAAGCATCTCTTTAAAAACCTGAAATCAGTCATTGAAAACAACTACATCGTTTTTAAATTGTGTATTTTTAGGAGGTGGAACTATGCATGCGTTTGCATTATGATGTGCATGAAGCTTATGGAGCATTAGTCAAACTCTGGAGGGTAAAACAAAGAGAAAAGTGGACGAGGTGGAGATGAAGTCACCTCTAAAGTGTCACAAAGAGTAACAGTGTGCAGTATCTGATGTAGTATGAGGGTGGTGTTCGAAGTAACAGAAGGTTAATGCCTACCTTGGAAGTCGTCCCGGGGTCCTGTTAATGAAAATGTTTTATTTCCCTTCGCCTCCCTCTCTCCTGTTCCGCCTCTCTTCTTTCCTCGGGTATTCGCTCCTAGCGTCTCTCCATCCCCTCCCGGACTCTCCGGGCGCACCGCGACCGGCGAACCACGCAGCCGAGCCAGGGAAAACTTCCAGGCAAAGTGCGGATCTGTGGACGGAAGGAGAAGGGGCAGTGATGGAGGCAGCAGCAGGAGGAGGAGGAGGAGGAGGAGGAGGAAGAGGACGGAGAGAGGAGTGGTGTAAACCTGATCTCCCGGAGAGAAACCTGACTGCTGCCGCGCTGAAATTCAATCTGAGGCGACAGACACGGAGCGCGCGCGCCTCGAGCAGCAGCAGCACACCTCCTGACGGGGAGATATGTGGGGGGGGGGGGGGGGGGGGTCCGACAGACAGGTGGATGTGTGCACGGTGGATATCCATCTGACCGCCAAAAGGCAGAGAGAATCTCCACTGAGTTGATTTTAGAAAATAATCAGGTTTCTTTTATTATCAACAAGCAAAAGCAGCATTTAATGAAACATCTTCAGTTCCATCTGCAGCCGGATAGAAGGTGCTCTTAGTGACACATTAACAGAAACCAGCTGTAAGAGGAGGAAGAGAAAATTCAGAGTCTAAATTTAAGCTTCATTCAATATTAATGACAGACAAAAGAGCTAAACTGAGAGTGTGTGCGCAGGGGAACATCATATACAAAGATAAAGCTGGAATAAATCTGCAAGAAAGTATCAATTATTTTACATCTTAATAACATCTATTTAGAGGCTGGTATCCTAGTGGTCAGTGCGCGCCACATTTAAAGAGGCTGAAGTCCCCCAAGGCGGACGGCCTGGGCTCGAATCCCACATGTGGCTCACTTCATTCATGTGTAGTGTCTCCCCGTTTTCCGACTCTATCCACTGTCCAATATCTCTGAACGATAAAGGCATGAAAAGCCCCAAAAATCATCCTCATTCAAATGTCTGGTGACTCATCCTGCACTCAGTGGCGTTCAGTCATTTTTCGACCACTTAGGAAGCTTTGTCGAAGCCAACGATGCAATTAAATTCGTCCCAATGTTATGTCCCGCCCTCTGTCTTGTGATTGGTTCTATCCTGTTTCAGTTTTTTTTTAAACCTCACACCACAACATGGCAGTTAGATACTCTCAAAGTTTATTTCATGCTGACTTTATGCTTGGAGCTAAATGCTAACCAATAATGTGAGCACACTAACAATTACAATGCTCACATACTGATGTCAGCAGGAGGGGTAATGCACGTTGACTTTATATATAAGAAGAAGCAAGGAGTAAACTTTCTAATGGCCAGCAGGGGGCGACTTCACCGGTTGCACTCAAGCAGCAACCTCTGGTGTTGAAGATTGAAGCCAATGTGGAAGTTCAAAAAATTCTGCAGTTCATCGAGTGTCCACTAGAGGCTGGCTGCAGAAGCCCCCGGCGTCACATCTGTCCCTGCAGGGGGCGCTGGAGTCTCATCGATGGCGGTCTCCATGCCGGAAATGCTGTCTCAGTCTAACTTTCAGTCAACCTAACGACAGGCTGAGAGCTGGAGCTGAGGTGGGTTTTAAACCTCCTGACAAACCGTTACACCGCGCCCACCTGTCAATCAGGTCAGCTACACGCCTTATTGTGAATAACTCTTATCCTTCATCAAATCAAAACTGATGAGTCATCAAAACATTCTCCCCCCCGTACAGTGTGTGTCGATAGAGACATGAGTTAATCACACCTGTTTGGTTTTATGAACCAGGCTGTAAACATGTTAATCTCTGCTTTTTTTTGTTTAATGGGTGTGTATGTGACTTCCTGTGCTTCTGCATACAGCCTCTAGTGGACATTCAAGGAACTGCAGGATTTAGCACTAAAGCATTGACTTTATTTTTCAACACCAGAGGTTACTGCTTGGTTCAGACACATGAAGATTAAAGAAACTAAAAGGTCAAGTGTTGGAAAGGAAAATGATGTCACACCCTGAAACATGTCAAAAACATGCTTTTTTTAACAGTTCAGAGAAGAAAACTGACATTTGAGTCATGAAGAAAAAAAAGATGTGGACGTTCTATAAACGTCTTGACAGTAAATGACTGACTCCTGTGAGGTTATTAGTGTGATAGAGAAAAGGCTGACCACGAGATGGGAAACGCTACACTGATTCATCCACCTGCCCTTTGAGCAAATTGTCCATCTGGCAGCTCCCCAGCTCTCTCTCTCTCCCCCTATCTCTCTCTCTCTCTCCCCTCCCCCCCCCTCTCTGTCCCTCCTTCTCTCTCCCTCACCTCCACTTCCTCTATCTGCCCGTGTGTGTCCCGGAATTACTGGAGACGAGGCTGCCCCCCCTGCAAATAAACGGTCATTACCATGGAAACCACGCTGTAAGCTGGGATGGGATGATGTTGATCATGGCAACAGTGGCAGGAATCCAGACCAACAGCCCGGCTCCACCCCGGGGGCAAGACTGCATGTGTGAACTCCAGGGCATGATACGAGCGTGTGCGCACACACACACACACACACACACACACACACACACACACACACACACACACACACACACACACACACACACACACACACACACACACACACACACACACACACACACACACACACACACACACACACACACACACACACACACACACACACACACACACACACACACACACACACACACACACACACACACACACACACACACACACACACACACACACAGTAATTATTTCTAGTTTGCACTGACAGAAACTCCACATAAATGATCTCCAGTCCTAAAACTGCAGCTTCCACAGCGTGAGCTCGTCCGTTCTCTCCACAGAATCAGAAATGTGTTGATTTAGTTTAGAGACGGGATCCAGAACCACCTCTCCGATGTTTACAACCTCCAGTTCTTATCTAATGTCACGTTAAATTGCAAGTCTTATTTTGGGGAAAAAACACTTGACTCTCTTCTACCATCACACTGCAGTTCATAGTGGAAGCTAAAGTTTAATCATGACTCTTGAGGTTTCGGTCCGAGAAGAGAAGTAACAGGCTCATGGTTTTGAAGGTGTACATATACCAATGTGTAGCAATATCCAACAATGAGTTTCAGGCTGTATCTTCAACATTTCCTCTGCTGCTGTCACTCTAATAATTACCAGAATCAAGGAGAAAACAGAGACTCTGCTCTGAGTTGGAAAGACCACCAGCACCTTTAGCCTAGAGGTCAGAATTTAAAGGGGACTTATTATGAAGAATCCACTTCTACAGTGTTTTTGAACATATATTTGGGTTAGCCAGCTCTGCATGGGTCTGTAAACCTTTCTGCGTTCTAACCTCTCTCCATTTTTCAAAAGCATCTCCAATATTGATCCTAGTTTGAGCACGTTTCTGCTCGTGGAGCTTATTAGAAACATGCAGAGGCTTTTTAGGTCGGGTACAATCACTTCTATCTGAACCACTTCTCTTGACCCGCTTCCATCGCTGCAACACCTGTTGGTTTGACCTGATAACTGCTCTCATATCTGGCAAACCGAGGGGCGTCCAAAACGGCCATGTGGGGGGTCTTAAAACCGCCTACCTTCTCTGGTCCAAACAAATCCAGAGCATTCAGGACCAGAATCTAAATTCAGATTGGTCCTTTGACATTTAAACTCCTAAAACTGGGAAATGTTTCTGACAACAAGCTCATATTTTTTATTCTATGACGGTGAGAAAGGAACATGTACACTCTGAAAGACCGTCCAGCTATGACAGGAATTCTGGCGCAAGATGCTCTGCAGGAACGTAACTGTCACATGTTCTTGTGCCAAAACAAACATGGCCGACCACCAGAAGTGTTGGCATCACAGGTACTTATAAATGTATTGGAACTGTAGACAGAGCTTTAGACGGGCCTGTTGTCAACCCTGAACAGCCTTTACTTCGTATTTTCTGTAACTTGTGGTTGACTGTGATGATGTCATCAGGATGGGAAAGCTGCCAATGAAAGACTTTGTGTGCCCGTACAGTGTTTCTCAAAGTCTTAAGTGTGCCACTAAAACAAACAACTAGAAAAGTCTTCTTCACTATGGCTGCTCAGAAATCTGTCAGACTGTTTCATCTGCACGTCATGAAAATGTTCAAAAAAAGTCTCCTGCAAAGGAATCCTTCAAGATGTTCCTGGATCTGAGTCAAGAGCTGATCGCCTGTTCCTCAGCCAGCAGACTTTAGACACTTAAAATGTGTAAATAAAGGGGAAAAATCCTGAAAGCTGATAAACCAACGTGACCAAGAACATGACAACACGGCTGCAAGCACACATGACCACAAACTCGCCCACAGATGTGACCACAAACATATACCTGTTAGTTATTTAGTAAAGTGCTTCTCATCTGGTCTAGCCGAAGGACGCACCTCCAACTCCTTCATGAAAATTTGTGCCATAAATTTTGAATATTTTTTTCAACCAATCACATTTGTTTTGGGACAAATTGTGCAGTTTGGACATGAGACGTTTCAAAACATGTGACGGAACAAAGAACTAAAACAGAACTAAACAAACATGTACAAAAAGAGCTTCATCAACTTTATGACCTTTTTGTTTTCCCAGACACACTTTCACGACCCACTAAGAACCGTTCAGCGACCCCCTGTATGGTCCCGACCCACCAGTTGAGAAACAATTATTTTGACCCCAAAATATGTCAACTTTAGAGCCTGGAGTTTAACATACAGCAACATCCAACTTGAAAACACAAAGTTGGTGCACAGATAGCCTAGCGGTTATGTCGGCCACCCCATGTACAGAGGCCAACTGGTGCATTCATGTGCTGTCGGACACATCGGAAAAACGAGTTTCCGAGTTGTATCAGTTACATTTCACTGATCTTCTTCGTAGCATCAACATAGTTTTTTTCTGTTGATACAACATTCAGGCTTTACAAACTGAAATCACGTGAACACACTGAAGTCGGAAGAACGACTTCTCAACTCTGAAACTTGGACCACCCGATCAGCACCTGAATGCAGCATAAAGCCTTCATCACAACGGCCGTGGGTTACAATCCGGCCTCAGCCCTTTGCTGCATCTCACCCCCTCCTCTCTCCTCCCAACACTTCCTGTCTCTCTTCAGCTGTCCTACCTCAAAGCCTACCTTTCAGAGTCACAGGTAATCCTCCTCAGGTCTCGTCCTGAACTGTTTGGAGCACACCAGCAGGTTGAATGTGGTTTGTTCTCACCTGTGAATATTCCATATTTTTTCTGATTTTCACTGCAATTAAAACTAAACTGAGTCCTCTTTCCTCATTGCCCCCACAGGCCTCAAGCTGCAAAGGATGTTTGTTTTCTCAGACAGATTCCAGAGAGACATGTTTGCCTCTCTGTGTTCTCACACATGTTCAGATGACTTTATACAATATAAGGATCCTGTCCTTTCATAGTGCCCAACGTGAGTAATGAGTCCTGTTAGATTGAAGGCAAGCACATGATGTCCCTTCCTACTCTGTGGTTGAAGGTGTTCTGGTTGAAGGGGCTGGATTGCTCCATTCGTTTGTTGCCGAAAGGGGGCGGGGTTTAGATCATTTCGAATTGCGAGCTTGTGGAGAAAGTTTAAAGCGAAAGTGACACTTGCATAGAACACACACATGATCACAAACAGCGGATTAACACGTGAATAATGTAGTGCCTCCAGCTGCCTCTTGCATTCACTGTTCTCTGTGACGCGCGGGAGCCGGAGGGAGAGCGCTCTCACTGTGCGTTGATTACGCACGGCTGGTGTGCTCGCTCATTACGCACGGCTGGCGTGGATTCATAACAGATGAAGACACTGAGGCTGATCCTTCTGGAAACACTGATCCAGAGCTGGGCTAGAGATGATCGTAAAGGCTTGATTATTGTAATTCTCTGTTCACATGTCGTAGCGTCACAAAGTGGTCCAAAATGCTGCTGAGCTGTTGACGAAATGATCTAGAAGGATTTATGTCACATATATCTTCATGTCCTTACACTGGCTCCCCATCTGGTTTAAAATTCTTGTTTTTGTGTTTAAAGTCATGCTTACGTCACTGAGCTGTTGTAGCCAAAGGCACCAGCAGGTCCCTGAGGTCCTCAGATCAGGGTCTGCTGGTTGTTAATCGCACCAGACTGAGAACAAGAGGAGAACCGTCTCACTCCGTAACTGAGAGCTGTGACCTCTGTGGACACTTTTAAAAAGCAGCTGTTCAGACTGGCCTGTTGTTTGACCTGTGTCTGAATTCATGTAAATGTCTGTTTTAATGTCTCTGCTTTTTCAACCGTTTATTGTAAAGCACTTTGTCACGCCGTCTGCTCTTAAAAGGTGCTATAGAAATAAACTTAACTTACTTCAGACAGCACAGATTCTCTACGGCCTTGGCTGCAACCTCCGCTTTCCTTGTGTTTTCTTGTGTTTCCCCCACATCCCTCTTCTGTCTGTCTGTCTCTGAGTGCATCCGAATAGACAGTCCCTTCTTTCCGTGCTGTTTCCTGTTTGGACCTTCTGACCTGTGGCTTTTCGGAGAGAGGGTCCCTCCTTGTCTGTCTGTTTGGCTCATCACTCTCCACATCCTCCTCCTTTGCTGCACACCTGTTTCCCATCCACAATCACACCTGCAGTGTTTAAAAACCCTGCTCTTTCATCTCATCTTTGCCCATTGTCTGCTCACCAACAGTGGTAGTTTGAGTGGGCCATTTTGGAGCAAGAAGTTTGTTTGCTATTTTCTTGAAGAGTTTTTCTATTGTGTGACACTTGTCTCTTTTTTTTTTTTTGACCTGGTGTTTACGCCTGCTACAGCCTCTCCTGCAGGTTTTCCATCCATTCTGCTTCTTTGAGGGGACAATAAACCTCCTTGAAGCCAGATCCTTTGTTTGTTGTGTTGCACTTTGGTCCAGCCTTTAGTGAGATCGTAACATTAATGTGATTTTAAATCCTCTGCCATTGTAGGAAAATGTGCAATTCAATATTTTCTTTTCAATATTTTCCGTTCTACCTGTTCTTCTCCTCACATTCCCCACACACAGCCTCAGTACTGTTCATCATACCTGCTGCCTCCCCTCCATCACGGTGTGTGTGTGTGTGTGTGTGTGTGTGTGTCTGCAGCTCGGCGTGCTGGAGCCGGGCCACAGGAAGCGTGCTGTCAGCTGTCCATGGCTCCACTTCTGACAGCTGCCAGACCGACACTGCTCAACATTTCTGGGCCGCTCATGTAAAGAAGCTCTCATCTGGGGTTTGGTGCCCTTTTTGCTTCTAGCGTCTTTAAACTTCTCCAGTTTCTGTACTCTTATAATTCATTAAGTGTCTGTTGGCTTTGGAAACTGCTCACAGCCCGTCGGTGTGAAGAGAAGAGGTCTGCACTGATTTCATGAGAAAACAGAAAACAGCTGATGTAAGACGCTTTGGAGCGACATGCTGCCACAGCAGTTTGAATACGTTTACAACGATGATGTGCAGGCCAGCAGAGGGTCCTTCTCTTCTTATGAAATCAAAATGGGGCAGCTAAATTAAAAATGGGATATTTTGGGGGGATACACGTTTAATAATTCATTATGTTCTGTTGCAATCCAAAGAAAAACACAAACTGTTCCCAGGACTGGTTCTATCTGGAGCTCTGTCCTCTTCAAATAAAAACTCCAGATTTAGTTAGTTTTTCCAGCTTCATGTCTCTGGTCCTGGTTCATTTCACTTCCAGTTCTGCTTTTGCACATAGAGGTCGACTGCATGTTTCGAAGTTAGGGCAGCTATGGAGGAGTTTAGCTCAGTTGGTGGGGCAGACGTCTCATGGACAAACCTTGACACTCTGATATGTGGATCAAAGTTTGTCTGGGGTCATTCGGTGCATGTCCCCCCCCCCCCCGTCCCTCTCCTCCCCATGTTTGCTGTCTCTCTTCAGTCCGTCATTTTGACTTCTGACCTGGCGCTTTGTATTTGCTTTCACTTTGATTTTTCCATTTTTCTGGCGTAGTGCAGATCTCACATTTGTTTGCATACTGTATACTGCATTTTGGACCAATCAGTACGTACTACTAGTGTAGTGGGAGGAAGTAACACTGGACGTGATCAAAGGGGCAAAATTACAAAATAATACAGGAAACACTTCAAACTTAACCCGAGGAATAACAACAGGAAAATAACCAGGAAAACAGAAACACAAAGATACAGATGAGAAAATAAAACAGGAAATCACAACTAGGCAACAAAAACATTTTATATGTGAGAATGGTGAGAACACTAACACAGTGTATGTTTGTGTGACATGAGCGAGAGAGAGAGAGAGAGCGAGCTGATAAAAAGGGAAAGCGTGATGAAAAGCAGGAAGCAGAAAGGAGAGGGCAGGGTGTGTGACAGCATGAAAGACACAACAGTATACACACGTTTCCCTCTTACATTCCAGATCTTAATTGTTTATTTACAGGGCGATGAAGGCGGCCAGAAGAACTCTGTTTATCAGCCGGTTCAAAGAGAAAACGCGGGGCAGAGCCTCGTCGACTGGGTGGAGAGCTCTCGCTGTTAATTGGCGTATTTCTCCTCCAGATTAAGTCAGCTCGGGCTCGTTTATTTACGGCCCCGCAGGAAATCCTCTGTAATAAAAGGATGAAATATAGGCACGGTCAAAACAAAACAAAAAGAATCCTTCCTTTACAGCCTTTTAAAAATAATGAGCTGTGAATTCACATCTCTGCATGTTGTGTGTTCATGTTTGAGTGTGTGTTGTGTGCTTCTTCTTCTTTTGTCTTTCTTTGGATCCTCCGACTGCTCCTGTTCTGAGCTTTGCTGAACAAGTTTATAATTTGTGCTCGTAAAGGTTATCGTGTCATAAATGAATCTTCACTTTAGGCACAGATGTAGTGTATGTGTTCTCCTGCTCTTCAAAGGGCCTGACCTTTGTGTGAGAGCGCTGCTGTCCGTCTGCATTAACAGGCCGAAGATTCACGATCACTGTGCCTCTGTGTTTCAGAATGAAGTGACACCAGAGTCCTGATTTTCAGCCACCTGCAGAATCATTCAGACAGGAAGTGACTGTTTTATTTAATCTAAAACCACAGACCTCATGCAAAGGCTGTTTTCTATTTTACAGAATGATTTATGAAGAGCTTGCAAAAGATGTTTTCACACGTCGATCCTGAACATTTCTAGATCATTACAGGAGGACTGCTCCGAATATTCTCCTCATCTTATTCTACAATTCTACAAATCGTTTATCAGATGCTTTTATCCAAAGCGACGAACATCAGAGAGTAAGTACAACACAAGCAAGGATCTAGAGAGGAGGAAACAACATCAGGAAGTGCAAACAAACAGCTTTAAGTCTCATCGGACACACAGGTGCTGACAGGGAGTCCCCAGAGGTAGAGCACAACATCGACAGCTGTTCTTGAGAGTTTAAATCGGCTTCAAAACCATCCGAAATATCATCATCATCATGAAGGTCTTAGGTGTTCATAAAGAGCTGACTCTTTAGCTTTTTCTTAAAGGTTCAAAGGGACTCTGCAGAGCGAATAGAGTTTGGACGTTCGTTCCACCACCGGGGGGCGACAGAGGAGAAGAGTCTAGTTAGAGTCTTAGGACCCTGTTGTGAAGGTTGGATCAGACGCCTTTCATTGGCAGAGCGTAGTGGGCGAGAGGATGAGAGAGTTTAGGTAAGGAGGAGCCGTTTAGTAAGCAAGCAGCAGAGTTTTAAAAAAGATAGTTCTTTCAACCTGAACAGTGTTGTTTTTTAAACTTTCAGAGAGTCAGAGCAATGTTTCTTATAACGACCCAACCAGTGTGTGATTGCTGTTGTTGTTCTCTTTTTGTGCATATTATATGTATTTTATCATAATTGCTTTAAGACAGGGTTGAACCCAGTCCTGGAGAAGGTCCCTTTATTAAAAGACCAACATCATTAAAACTCAGCGGGAGGTTAATTGAGGCCATCATGCTCATTTCACACTGACTTTCTCTGATAGTCACTTCAGACTAAAGCGTCTGCAAAACAGGTACACATAAACGGCAGCACGAGACCCCTGCAGTTGCCTCCCTTCACTGGCTCCCTGTTAATTTTAGAATTCATCTCATAACATTCATTCAAAGCACAGCTCAAACTCACCTTTTCTCCCTGGCCTTTGAAATGAGCTTAAGCAAATCTAATATTTGATTTAAAGGTCACATATTCTGTAAAATCCTCTACAAACCCCCACAATGATGAGAAAAGTCCATCCTCTCCGTCTTTTGCCTGCTCTACTTTTCAGAAAATGTGTGCTCAAACAGGCCGTTTGAAGATGTTCCCTTCATGACATCACAAAGGGCAGTAACCCCTCCCCCAGGTGGGTGACACTCCCACAGCTAGGTGTTTGTTCTGCCCTCTGAGTCTGCCTTCTGACTGTAAACAATAGGACATGGAGCGAGAAAGCCCGAGACACCCAAGCCCTTCCAGAGAGGGGGCGTGGCCAGACATTTAAAGGTACAGACACAGAAACAGCCTGTTCAGAGCAGGGCTGAAATAGAGGGGTTTATAGACATGATCAAATACAGGATCAGAGTGGATTTAGAACAAGAAACTTCACACACATGTTTTGAAGAGCTCTGAGACCTTCATAAAATCTGCTGATTCTGATGAATCCAGTTTCTGAGCTCTTCATGTCAGTGTGTGTGTGTGTGTATGTGTGTGTGTGTGTGTGCGTGTGTGTGTGTGTGTGTGTGTGTGTGAGAGTAAAACCTGGACTCGGAGGTCCACCGGGTGCAGCTTTAAATGGGAATGAAAAACGTCTCGGGATAATGTGAGAACAAAGCGGCTCATACATCATCGTCTGTCCTCCTGTTCTCTCAGACGGTAAAGAGAGGACGAGGTCATCAATCTGCGAGGATCTGTCAGGAGAAATCTGCACATGTGTCACTTTAGGGTCCAACCCTGCAGAGAATCAGCTTTCCTTATGTTTACATTTACATTACTTCAGGTTGCATTTTCAGGTTTCTATTCTTTAGTACTTTATCATCCTTCCCCTCTACATCTAAACACAAATATCTGTATTTCTTTGTTCCTTAGAAAAAGGGATTAAAGCATTTGAGGGGATTTAAAGCAACAGTATTGAACCTCTCCACCTGAACATAGTAGTTTCAAAGTCGATCTGATGGTAAGAATATTTTTCATCAAGGGAATAACGTCTACCTAATTAACACAGAGCGCCCCGGTCGCCTGTTTTCAGCACTATGTAACTTTGCCAGCTGGCCGCTGTTCTCTGGTGAGAAGTGCGTTCGTCTTTACGGCACTAGTTCACACAGCAGCCTTCAGCTACAAAGCAGACAGTTAGCCTGTCTCTGTACTGTTTGATACGACGGCTGAGGCTAAGAGGAAGAGGACGGAGATGGAGGAAGATAAGAAGAAGCCGGCCTAGAGGAAATATTGGACAGACTTCTAAATGTAGGAGAGCTTTGTGAACGGGTTACAATTCTGCCCAGCGACAGAGGTGTTATGATCTGTCTCACGGCTAATGGGAAAGCAACAATCTGAAGGCAGATATTCAGAACAGATTGAGATGTAACTTTAGCCTGTATTGTTAGCGGTGTCATCGTTGTCTCGTGTTTAGCAGCTTTACCGGCTGCAGGAAGTCGTCTAAACCCCGAGTTATGTCTCAGGTTTGATACGAGGAAATCAATAAATCCATCTGATACCAAAAAAAAAAGCGTCTCTGTCCTCGTCCATCTTCAAGTTAGCTTCATAAGTTTAAACCTCACAAACCAATCTCAACTAGCATGAAATAAAAGAGCCACTCCAGTGTAGCCTGTTAGCTACGGCCTTTAGTTGTCATGGTAACAGGTGAATACACAAACACATGCTCCACATGCTAGCACTTGCAGCATTGTGATACTATATATGAGTTTAAAAATGGGGATCAGGAGAATAGTCCTTCTCACTCATGTCTCTTTGCTTTTGGGTAAATGATGAATCTCTCGTTTTCCTCCTTTCTGGTTTAAGAATACACTTTCTTAAAGCGTCACTGCTGGAGCTCGCCCTGATTGGCCTTCCAGGTGATCAAAAATTAGAGATGCATCAAATCAAACCTTTTTACAGAACATAACAGAGAGCTTTGTGTTTGCACCGTCTTTCAGCGTGCTGCCAAAAACACACACTTTTAAATGGAAAACTGTTCAAACGAAATGATCACCCAGGCCGCAGCTTGAAAACAGCATCACTCTCAGGTGGTGCCTTCATTATTTTTCCTCCTCAAAATCACTTCAGCACATTTCAGGCTCAGGATTCCTCCGAGTATAAACATCACCGAGCTGCTGCGGCTGCAGAGAGAAAACAGAGGAGGAGGAGGAAGTCATCTGGACATGTGGTATTATGTACAGCTGAAGGAGTTGGGGGTCTTACGCTGGTCGCCAAGGAAGACCTTGTTGCTATGGTAACTAATGAACATTCTGCGGGGGGGGGGGTCATGCATGTAGTACGAGATCCAGCAAAAGATGCTGATGCGGGTCGATTCTCTGGGTGTTTGTTGTCCAGATAAAAATAACACAACACATCCGGACAGGAGCGAGAGAGAGATGTAAAAGACTCAAATATGAATGAGAGGATGTTTACACGCCCGACTAGTGTGTTTCCATGTTTGAACATGTACAGGGTCAGTGACTCGTGAAAGAGAAAGAGGATGAGAAGAAGATGAAGCTCGAGGTTTGAAAAGAGGAAGACGAGCACGGAGAAGGCTGACTGACAACCTCTCAGGAAAGATGAAGACATGAGTTTGAGAAAACCCAATTCCAGAGGCGAAAGACAGTCTGAAAGTTGAGGAGACACACACACACACACACACACACACACACACACACACACACACACACACACACACACACACAGCGAGTGAGTGTGCAGGGAGAATCTCCATCTTTGCGGCTCCTCTCCGTATAGCAGCAGACCTAATTGTGAAGTGGGACAGTATATAGGACACAGAGGAGAAAAAGTGTAGGGCTAAAAAGAGAACGGTGAGAGAGCAGTGATGCAGTGAAGTCCTGCAGAGTCTAAACAAAAACACATACACACACACACACACACACACACACACACACACACACACACACACACACACACAGGAACACACACGCGCCTGGTGGTGTGAAACACAAGTTTTCAGTTGTTTAACGTTCAGGCCTAAAGGTGGTCGATGACATCATCATCATTCATAGAAGTTATAACGGGGTCAAACGTGTGCTCTCAGTTACAGGGCAGTGGCACCTTAAGAGTTGGCGTCATGGCAACCTCCTCCGAGCCAATGAGGAATCTTTTTTTTTAGCTTTACCAAAATTAAAACTTTCACCAAGCAGCACCCCTTTTTTTCTCTCTCTGCTTTCATGTAGCCTCAATTGAGCTAACGCTGGTTCAGGAAGGCCACGTCTCATGCAAGCCTCATCAGCTGATGGCCAGCTGATTCGCTTCAAAGCATCCTCTAACCTGCCTCCTCTTTCTGCTCCCACTGCAAGCCGCATTTGTAACCCTCCTCCACAGATCCTCCTTTTACTCTGTTCTGACTAAATCAATGTCATGATGTTGCCATTGATGCTCTGTTTGGATTTTTGCTGCTTCTCTCCCTGCCTAAGGATTTACAACTGACGAGAAGGACAGGGAGATCCCAGAGCACAGCCATACCACCAAATATAAACAAGTGCAACAAAGTCTTTTTTCTTGACGAACTGGTCGTGACTGAAGTATTGTTATGTTACTGACGTTGCATATGAAGTATCTAAATGAACGTTTATCATCTAAACTACTGATTAAACCCCTTTTTTTTCTAAACCTAAAACGTCAGAATTTGATTGACCTGCTGTTACGTGGATCATGCACCAAACATGATGATGATATTTAGGAATTTGAAGATGTGCTCTACCTCTGGTCACTTCCTGTCAGCACCTCTGGTCACTTCCTGTCAGCACCTGTGTGTCCGTTCAGACTTAAAGCTGTTGGTTTGCTCTTCCTGACGTTGTCTCCTCCTCTCTACATCCTTGCTCGTGTTGTTCTTACTCTCTGACGTTCTGGCGTCTCTTTTGTCTGAAAGATGCAAAGGGACTCTGCAGATCGACGGTGCTTGCTTTCTGTCTCCAGTGCTGCAGACCTGGTGATCGGACAATCAGGAGTGGAGACACACCTGAGCCTGGTGAGCCTCATGCTTTGCTTCTTGGTTTCTTTGTCTTTGCGTTTACAGCACACCCGCCTTGTAAGTGTTTGTAAGTTTTGAATGTTTTCATTGTCTCTCATATTTGTCACAGTCTAACCCCCAATTTCCACATATTGCGAGCGCGCCGCGGTCCATCAGAGCCATGTTTTTTCTTCACGCGGGAATAAAGAAAACAACGTGCAAACAACATGTTGCTTTGTCTTTCTGAGGTCGCTTTGTTGTTCATTCAGTGCATGTTTTGACGTCTTGTTGATAACGTGATGGAAAATACGATCAGGAGTCTGAATATTGTGTAATTTTGAAATTGACCAAGCTCCCTCAAAAATAGACACACAGCGTATTTAGTT
Organism: Labrus bergylta; assembly: GCF_963930695.1. Lineage (NCBI taxonomy): Eukaryota > Metazoa > Chordata > Actinopteri > Labriformes > Labridae > Labrus > Labrus bergylta. Next base: position 7,034,870 of record NC_089197.1, read on the forward strand.
CCCTCTCCGGAGACGTACCGCGGCGCTCGCTGTGGAAACACAATAATTTACTGTGTGGCAGCGAACGGCGGCATATTGTGCGCCACTGACGGACCGCAGAGCCATGTAGTTTGTGTAAATTGGGGGTGTGACACAAAGTATTTATGCAGTTTGTGCAGACGACAGTGTGCAGGAGTTTTATTGTTTAAAATGAGATTGAAAAGTATGAACGGAGGAACCGACTGACTCTGAGGTTCAAGCTTTTAGTGGGTCAGTTGTGTAATGGAGGTGTGGTTGGCTGAGGCTGTGGTGGAGGGGCCCCGTGTGAAATCTACTGATGGGGCCCAGAAATCCCCGGACACGGCCCTGCCTTCAGGTGTCAGGAGGATCAAAGTGTTACGACTGATCATCTCGTCCCTGCTGATTTATCTGAAGAAGTCCTTCCTGCTTCCCCGTCAGATAAGAATGATCTCTCTGATAAAGTTCAAGTTCCCCTTCTGCCTGCTGCAGAAATAATTACTGAAGGATTACTTCTGATATGCCTACATGCTCCAGTGTTTCAGCTTGATGCATTAAGATGAAGATGGGGTCATTGATTTGTGGAGCGCACCTTCACCGAAGCCTACTTGTACTCGCTCCGCCACCACAATCGCTGCTGCCCTCGTTCACTGCTCCCTCCCTCTCTCACTCTCTCCATCTCTGAAAGCACATTAATCATTGCAGACTCCCACATGTTTTCACCTCTACCTACCTCCCCGCCCTTTTTTTCTCCTACTCCTCCGGTTCTCTTCCTCTGCTGCAGGAGGCAAGTGGGTCAGCGGCAACTGGAGGACTGATTTCTCTCTGTTTCAGAGAGAACAAAGAAACAGAAAGAGAGAAGAAGGCGAGAGAAAGAGTGCTGCAAACAAGACAAAGGTTACCTAGAAAGATGGCTTCCTTTATCAGAACTAGGGCTTGAGTGGTTTGGTGGCATCCACACCAAACTGACACCCTGTCACTGTGAACCAGAGATAGTTTCACCCAAGTAGCAACTTCAGGAGCAGAGAGATAAAGCAAATTGTCCAAAAACTGCAGTTCCTCCGGTGTCCACCAGAGGCAGTCTCCTGCAGTGAGTCAGTCCCCATAGAGCCCCATGTTAAAATGTCCAACTTTACAGCTGCAGTTCCTCCAGTGTCCACTAGAGTCTGTCTCCTGCAGTGAGTCAGTCCCCATAGAGTCCCATGTTAAAATGTCCAACTTTACAACATAAATAAACATGTTTACAGTCTGGTACAAAAACAGTTTGGATCTCCTGAGCTCATTTCTCTCTTCATGACAGTACATTATATTAAAGCTTAAAGTGAGGTAGAGTTAGGGGGCGTGGCCTCTTTGCATGACATGTGGGAGATGCTAGCTGTCTGCTAGGTGTAACCTCAGCAGCTAATTCAGCCACTGAAGAAAATTCTTTGTCATTGATAGATCTTAATTTGGTTGCTTTAAAGGCACATTATATAAATTCTGCCACCAGGGGGCTCTCAATCAAAACAATAACAAAAAATGACGCTGAGGCTGGCGGGGAATCGTGGGAGTGATTCTCTGTGCTACTCCCCCCCAACACCCCTGATGAAACTGCACTTTGAGTTGACCGTAGCCAAGGAAGAGAATATGTTTACAGACGAGCTGATGTATCCGAGTATAATTTACATGACGTTTTTATCACAGCAGCTCAAACAGCAACAGTACGGCAGCTTTCAGGAGCAGCTCACGCTTCCTCATGCAGAGGCCTTTGACGTAACATACGGTGCTTCCATGGCAACAATACGCATGTCGTGTCTGTCATGGCGGCTGCTGCGACAAAACATATCCCGTAACACCTCCTAAATGAAGGATTTCTCCCACTTTGATAACTGTTGGAAATATTTGAGGTGATGATATGATATTTTAGTGTAAAATTTGTAATTCAATTCTACATATTAAACCTTTAAGTACTTAAAGACTGAAGAACATAAAAGCTTTCATTAAGCATTATATGATATAAAATATAATCAATAAACTGAATCTCTATATGAACATTTATGAGGATTAAAAGTGACCGAACAGGCAGGAAATCAGCTGTTCTGGAGCTGCAGCAGGGACGAGCCCACGGACAAAAGATGATGTTTGAGGTTTAGAAACAGTGAACCCACCTCTCTCCCCCCCCCTCTCTCTCTCTCTCTCTCTCTCTCTATCGTGGTTACCCCAGAGAATACTCACAAACCACCCTGCAGACATTGGGTTGTTTACCCCTCAGCTCTGTCTTTCAGGTTTGTGTTTCTGGTGTTTAATGAGAAGACTCTGCCATCTAGTGGTCTCATGTGCACATTACAACATGTACACAAAGGCCGTGATATGACAGGAAAGGCATCCTATCCTTTTGATGACAATGTCCTGCTGATTGTTTTGCATTGAGGCCTAATTCAAACAGGATGCTTTCTTGTGTTTTTTTTTTTAACTGAGGTTATTAATCCCCCTAAAATCTCTGAATATAGGTCACAAAAGTTGCTCATATATCTCAGGCTTAATTTATATCCTTGTGGGTTATTGTGTGTAGAGTCAAAACAATTCCACTGTAAGTGAAATGTAGGGACGATTTGAGTGGGCATGTAGAACAGGTTTTAATACTTTAAGATTAAAACTGAAATTGAAGGCACAATATCAGAAAAAATACTTTGAAAATGTTTAAAAATCCAGAGAATAACAGTCCCAAAATAACATATTTAAATCATACACATAACCCCGTAAAGCTCCATGTTTCAAACTAAAGTGTCTCTAGTCCGTCTACAAACCCCCCAATGATGAGAAAAGTCCATCCTCTCCATCTTCTGCCTGCTCCACTTTTCAGAAAATGTGTGCTCAAACAGGCTGTTTGGAGATTTTCCCTTCATGACATCACAAAGGGCAGTAACCCCTCCCCCATGTGGGTGACACTCCCACAGCTAGGTGTTTGTTCTGCCCTCTGAGTCTGCCTTCTCACCGTAAACAATAAGACATGGAGCGAGAAAGCACTGAGACACACAAGCCCTTCAAGAGAGGGGGCGTGTTCAGACACAGCTAATTTAGATTTAAAGGTACAGACACAGAAACAGCCTGTTCTGAGCAGAGCTGAAATAGAGGGGTTTATAGACATGATCAAATACAGGATCAGAGTGGATTTAGAAAAAGAAACTTCACACACATGTTTTAAGGAGCTCTGAGACTCATTTACACTGGTTGAAGAGGAGGAGGATATGTGACCTTTAAATGTGGACTTTATGTTTGCTATATTTTACATCCTACATAATTTCGTCCAGTAATAAAATTTCAATGGTTTGTAATCTTCCTGAACTCATGGTCGTCCACTCTGACTGTATGTTTCAGCTGGACCTATAACCAGCCTCAGCCTCCTCCTCTCGTGTGGTCATATATATCAATCCGTTAGCAGCTCCGAGCGCTCAAATAAAACAAAGATAAGGATACTAAAGGGGACATATTGTGAAAAATCCACTTGTACAGTGTTTTTGAACATATATTTATAACACATATATAACACAAAAAGTGAAATAAACCCATCCAGTCCTTTGTTTGTGGTCTGCATAAGTCTTACAACACAGAGAAAAATGCTCCGTTTCAAATGTGCTCTCCTTGTGATGTCACAGTGGGATTCTGGTTAAAAAAAAATCCCCTCCCCTCCTCTGATATCTCCATCCACGGACTCCACCTCCAGCCTAGAACAAAACTTTTGCACAAGTCCACCAGTTTTATTCTCGCTACAGAGGAGTGATGTCTACGGGGAAAACTCAGGGGGGGGCTCATTTCATTTAAAGAGACACACACACCAAAACGGAGTGTTCTGAGAGAGCTGGTTTATACAGGGTCACAAACCTCCTCTGGTGCTTGATTCATGTTATATTTTGACCAAAGCACAGCACAGATATTTCATTTAGACCACAGGGGACTGCTTGAAAAGGTGGAGATGGGGGAGAATATGTCCTCTTTAAAGAAACACACAAAGATTTAGAGGAGGAAACGTTTGTTAAGCTTTTTATTAAATTCTCTGGAGATGTTGAAGGAGGACCTGAAAGGGTTCCCTTCACCGACACAGTATTGCACAGAGTTCAGCCTCGCGTCATCTGAAGGCCGACGGCGTCACTCGCTCTTAAAAATAGCGGCAGCAGAGAAAATATGCCATCTGAACAATTCATCAGTAGTCTATCTTTTTCATAAATAGATTCAGTTCATCGTGTCGTCCTTTATGTACACATCATCAGGACAGAGTACCATCAACAAGCGAGGATTTCTACGCAAATGGATCGATTATCGGGCCAAGAGGCGACTTTTCTTTGGCCTGTTAATTGACCCGCCACCGTGACAATCCCGCCTCTTACCCGTCACATTTTTTAAACAATCAAAAAGAAATGTACAGTCATCAAGCAGACAGGATAGAAATGTGTATATACAAACATACAGTCCATGATCGATGCACTAATAAATACAGGAACCCTTAAACACACTCTGATCTCTTCTGCACGCCAACACACACCAATAAAGATTTAAGGGTATTTGGAAGCCGTTGTCTCTCACTGTGTTTAAACAGGCATGAGAGCCGAGGTGAGAACACACACACACACACACACACACACACACACACACACACACACACACACACACACACACACACACACACACACACACACACACACACACACACACACACACACACACACACACACACACACACCTTTGGCTTTACAGTTAAAGGGAACAGGAGGGAGTGGGAGAGGTGTAGAAGTGTTCTATGAGATGATTATTTACACGTTTTAAAGAGAATCAGTGCATAGTTTGAACCCAGCATCGCGATTATGTGCAAAGTATGAGACCAGGCGGGCGGGGGGAGAAAAAGAGCAGCTGGTGACATCGTTTAATGAGAGGAGGATTGAAAATGTTCCAATATCATTTTACGCCCCTCTGGGCCACCGATCCGATACCAGTGTGAGACTTTAAGTATAACAGCGTTCACTGACCCTGACTTTTTTTTTTAAAGATCTTATGCCTTGATTGGAGAGGACAGATGAAGAGAAACAGGAAGTGCTGGGAGCAGAGAGTGGGGGGGGGGGGGGGGCATGCAGCGAAGAGCCAAGGTCACATTTGAACCCGTGAACTATTGCCTCCGTACATGGTGCACACATCATAACCCACTCTGTTTGAATTCTAAAGTGTTGCTTTCATTGTTGCGTTGCCTGACTTTAAAGTCTTAAAAACAATCTTTTTAGGGTCATTTTTGCCTTTATTAGATCGTACAGCTATCATGTACGGGGGCTGTAGTCCTCGTTGCAGTGCCTGTGGGTTCGAATCGACCTTGACCCTTAACTGCATGTCACCCCCGACTCTATCCTTCCCAACATTTCCTGTCTCCCCTCAGTTGTCCTCTCCGATAAAGGGAACAATGAAAAGCAAAGAACAAAATCAGTTGATTTAGTCTGGGGTTAAAAATGTGTTGGATTGGGGCACCGGTAGCCTAGCGGTAAGCGCCCATCCCATGTACAGAAGCTAAAGTCCTTAGAGTTGGTGGCCTGGGTTCGAATCCTGACATTGTGCATGTCATTCCCCTTTCTGTCCCTCCCAGGTTTCTATCCACCCTCCTATCTCTAAAATGAAGGCATACAAAGCCCCAGTGTGTTGGCTCTATTGGTATTGGATCGGTGCAGAAACCAGCTCCAGTGTCAGAGGCGTCTCCAGCGCTGGTTATGGTAACAGAACATTTTTAAGATGTTTGCATGTTTGAACCTCGTTAGCATGAGATCCTAAACTGGACTCATCCGGTCGAGTTTAAGAACAGATATGGCTTTCTGAACCTTCTTAGGATTTCATATAAAAGAGTGGACTTCCTCATTTCCTTTCCTCCTCTTCTCTACTCCATAGACTCCAAGTGGATTTTCTGAAACCCTCGTCTCCGTCGACAACATGCCGATGAAACGGCAGGAAAAGAATCACGCTTTTAAGGCTTTGATTGAACATTTAGAGAAAGAAACCTGCGAGTGAGCATTAACTGACGAGTTCATTCTGACGATTAAAGACAAAAATAAATAAAATCTGGTGGAGGATTCCAAATAACGCTGTAGTGTCAGAACGGAGATTTAAAAGCAGCCTCTCCAGTTACTGTGTAGGTGTCAGTCTTTTAACCGTGTTTTCTGTCACAGATAGGAACCGATCTCGACCTTCAACGTTTAGCGTCTGTTCTCAGCGTGACCTGGTTACAGCGCACCAGTGAGGCACATGAAGACGAGCACGTGGATCGTGAGTAAGTAGCCCAGGAAGAAATATCGAGAGCGGGCGCGGCTCGTCAGCAGCCTGGAGAAGTACATGCTCCGCCCCCTGAGCCAGCGGCGGCAGAGGACCACGCCCCCTTTGACCTGCAGAACAGACAGCAGAGTGTCAGAAACAGGATCAGAAACAAGAAGTAAAGACTTCCTGACCTTAAACTCCCTCTGAGTTTGTTGTGAGTATCCAGAGTGGACAGAGACTGGCTCTGAAACGGAGGTTAACCCCGTCGTCTACAACAGTGGTTCTCAACTGGAGGGTCGGGGATGTTTTTCAGAGGGTCGTGAGCATGTGCCAAACACGTTTGTTTAATTCAGTTTCCTGCTTGTGTTCGATGTTGTGCAACGTCTGTGGTGCAAAACATTTGACGGAAACTGCAAACGGCACCATTTATTATTAAATGACTCTGATTGGTTAAAAAATATCAGAAATTTGGGGCTCTGGTGGCGCAGTGGTTAAAGCGCGCGTCCCATGTATGGAGGCTGTAGTCCTCCAAGCGGGTAGCCCAGGTTCAAATCCGACCTGTGGCTCCTTTCCCGCATGTCATTCTCCACTCTCTCTCTTTCCCTGATTTCCGACTCTATCCACTGTCCTATCTTTCCATTAAAGGCACAAAATCAATATTAAAAAAAAAAAAATCTGACATTTGTGTCGCTATTTGTCAGTGAGGGGTTGGTGGTGGGTCCTGAGGCGAGACGAGTTGAGAACCACTGATCTACACAGAGATCCTGTTTTAAAAGAAGTAGTGTGGACATCCTTACAAACAATCTCCTTGTTTATGGACTATTTTTACACGGGTAGTGATGACATGATATATAACTTAAGATTTATGAATAGAGTCCTGTGTCGTCTGTGATTACCTTCCGTGTGATGAGCGGCTGGTTTGGGTTCAGACTGAGAGCGTCCCACTCCTCTTCTGTTTCCATCTCTATACTGAAGTCTCTCTGGCTGTCTCTGGACAGACTGGAACCAACACTGCAACGACAAACATATTCAGACTCCTGTGCTGTTGAATTTATGTGTGTGTGTATGTGTGTGTGTGTGTGTGTGTGTGTGTGTGTGTGTGTGTGAGTGTGTGTGTGTGTGTGTGTGTGTGTGTGTGTGTGTGTGTAAATTTAGCCCTCACCTCTTCACTCTGTCCTCAGCGAGTCGCAGAGCCTCCTCAGCTGTCTCTCTCCGCGCTCTCTCATCTGCCAGACTCTGCTCCAACTCAAGCATCCTGAACACACACACACACACACACACGCGCACACGCACGCACGCACGCACGCACGCACGCACGCACGCACGCACGCACGCACGCACGCACGCACGCACGCACGCACGCACGCACGCACAGATAAATGTTTGTAAGCAAACTTAAAGAACACTTTACAGACATCTGTGTAGAAACAGACACAACTTGTCTCCTCACCTCTCTCGGAGTTGATGGGCTTCAGATGTTTCAGCCATCATGGAGTCGTTGCTCTTCTCCTGGGGGGCTCCAGGTGCAACCTCAGCATATACTGACCCCTAGTGGTGGGGAGACAGTATTACAGACTTTAATTTACTGTTTTTTTGGGGTAAAATCATTTCACCAAATTGGAGAAGGGAGAAGCAAGGGGTGACATGTTCGTGTTCAGGATCATTTACCTGAGCCTGACTTTGGACTTGGCCTTCCAGCCAGTGGCAGTGGGTCTGGGTGTCCCTCAGGGTTTGTGAAACGGCCCTCAGCTGAGCCGCAACCGCACCTTTCTCCTCCATTGACTGCTGCAGCTGGAGGGAGGAGAGGGAAGAGAGTTTGTTCTCTTTAAGTTCTTTCATTCGTTGAGGAGAAAAAGTGGATAATTAATGGACTGAAATGTAATCTGACCAGGAGCTCTGTTAGTTTATAGCATGTTGCATAATCAAACACTTCCCACATCACACATGAAGTGGAAACATCTCAGAGAGAGCTTCACTTTGTGTCTAAACCGCCAACCTATCAGCGGCACAAACAGCAAACACAAAGACAATAAGGCTGCACGCAGGCGGATCTGTCTGATACCTTGGTGTTGAGCTGCAGTAAGTACTGGTCTCTTTGTTGGATCTCGTACACACAGCGCTGCAGGGAGCCGTGGAGCTGGCTCCTCTCAGCCTCCAGACGACCCACCAGCTCGTCTGCTCCACTGTGTCCTGCCAAGACAGCTGTTTCCTGCTGGATGGAGGGAACATTTTGATCAAACAATAGATTCATATTTAGTTATAATGGAAAAGTTACTACCAATGATCAAACAGCGATAAAAATAAATATTTATTTATTACCTTGACCTGCAGCGTGTCCGGCTGCTCTCTTTCAGACCTGCAGGAGAGAAAAAACCTTCAGCTTCAAAAGCAAAAATGTACAAATCAACTATTATTTAGTCTTTGTCAGGTGCATATTCACATGGCTGAAGTCTGCAATAAACTATTACAAGGGCTGGCAAACTATTTATTTTTTTTAGTTGCTAAAATTTTGATAGTTAATCATGATTCATCATATTTTTAATCGTTTGAAATTCCATTGTCTTGCACTTTAAATCACTTTCTGTGATGCTTTTATTTTGTATTTTGTTCTTGTTTGAGTTAAGGGAACTTTACTTCCTATTTAGAGTATTTTTAAGATTCTTTTATTTTGAAAGAATACAAGTAACTTCTGGTAGATCAAAAGTTGCAACATTAACTTAACCACGATAAAGGAACTGAAGTGAGCCCGTCAAAGTTGCTGCGGTGACTTTTTTCCTTCACTGCGAGAACTACAGTCGCTGGTAGAGGACAAAGTTGCACGCGATTTATAAAAAACAAATGCCTACATTTCGGACGTTAATCGCATCACAATTACGGCGTCAATGGCGACAGCATTAAGTTTATATTCCAAGAAAGGACACAAACTGACTACATGAACACAGCAGGTGATTTTTGTAGTTTGGGACATTATAAACGCTTTAATTGTTACTAGGGTGCATGCCACCTTTTTAGGAGGATGCTTGACCTCCGACTTTTTCTGGACACGGAGCGAGGAGGATGTGGGTACAGGGCACGAACAGTAGGAGACTAAAACACAGGGAGTGTCATACATGACATCACTACGTGAAGAGCGCCGGTGACGTCAACAGTGCCTTTTTAAAAACGGTCGGAGCGACTGCACAAAAAGACGCTGCGTAATTTCTCTGGAGAACCGCCTGCTGCTGCAAACGCTCTCTAGAATCGAAAAATAAGCAGCTGGCACTCAGGAAAACACTAGGTGGACACCGGGGCTTAAAAGTTAATGAGTCTATTGTTACCTCAGCTCTGCTGCTTCCTCCTGGTAGATTTCTGTTTCATGTGGCAATTTCTGAGTTTTCACCTCCTTCACTGTTTGCTGAGGTTCATCCATCATCTGCCTCGTCTCCTGCAAAGACATAAAATAAAAGCCAAAGAGGTCATCAGTCATAAAGATGAGGGTTGTCATGGTAACAGAATTTTAAAGGTCACATATTATCCTCCTCTTCAACCAGTGTAAATACGTCTCAAAGCTCCTCAAAACATGTCTGTGAAGTTCCTTGTTCTAAATCCACTCTGCTCCTGTATTTGATCATGCCTATAAACCCCTCTATTTCAGCCCTGCTCAGAACAGGCTGTTTCTGTGTCTGTACCTTTAAATGTAAATGAGCTGTGTCTGACCACGCCCCCTCTCTGGAAGAGCTTGGGTGTCTCGGGCTTTCTCGCTCCATGTCCTATTGTTTACGGTGAGAAGGCAGACTCAGAGGGCAGAACAAACACCTAGCTGTGGGAGAGTCACCCACCTGGGGGAGGGGTTACTGCCCTTTGTGATGTCATGAAGGGAAAATCTCCAAACGGCCTGTTTGAGCACACATTTTCTGAAAAGTGGAGCGGGCAAAAGACGGAGAGGATGGACTTTTCTCATTGGGGGGTTTGTAGGCAGACTAGAGACACATTAGTGTTGGAGAAACATGGTGAAGAGGATTTAAAACAATATGTGACCTTTAAACTTTGACCTATGTCTGCTTGGATATCACAGAAACAAAAAGTTGAAGTTTTAGACACCCAGTTTGGATAATTTCTTGTTTTGAATCACAGAAAAAAAGGAGTTTACTTGCAATTTCTATTGGATTCACAAGTAACTGTCCTTTGAAATTAATAAGGTTTGGTAATTTTCGATACAATGATTTATTAAAATAACTGTTGTTGTTTCATCTTCGACATGAGGTATCGAAAAGTATCAAAGTATGGACATTGTTGACGACATTAATAAAGAGAACTATCTTCAGACGGTGAAGATGAGTGCATCCCAACAGAAACACCATGCAAGTCCAAGCACTGATACAAAACCAAAAACAAAGATGAGACTTGACCCTGCATGCTCTCCACAGAATCAAACACAGCACCGAGAGGAAGCGCAGGCAACAGCCAAACTCAACACAGCTGATGACTTACCGGCCCGTCTCTCTCTTTCTTGAGGGCACGGACGCCGCTTCCTTTCGACTTCTGCTCACTCATGGAGGTGACGCTCTCTGGGCTCGACCCTTGTCTGGACTCAACCGCTCTTTTGGCTCCACTTAGCTCGTCCATCAGTCTGTCCCGATCGTTTTGGAGGCTGGCCATGGATCTGGAGAAGGCTGACAGCTGCCGGCTGTAAGAGTTGTTTTCCTGCACGACCTGCTTCAGTTCCCTCTCCTTCTCCGACAAAGCCTTTGACAGCTCGTCCATCAACCTGTTCAGCTCTGCTGGAGCGTCTTTGCTCTCTAAAGCTTTCGATTTATGAACGAGGATGTCCCTCTCCTTGGCGACCATCGCCAAGTCAGAGATGGCGTCCTGCAGACTGCGCTCGACCTTAATCAGGGCTGCCTGAGTCTCTCTGAGTTCTTCATCGTATCTGTTCCTCAGGGTCTTGAAGTCTTCTATGAGCTGGTCTCTGTCATCCTGCAGAGCAACCATGGCTTTGCACAGAGACTCATTCTGAGCTCTTGATTCTTTGCTCTGTGTCTGAGCCACTGACAACTGCTGCTCCATGTCAACGAGGTCTTTAGCGAGCTCTGCCACCCTCTGATCGGCCGTCTCTCGCTCGTTCCTCATCACCTGCACCTCGCGCTCAAAAGTGTCCAGCTCACTGTTGTATTTGTCCTCAGCTTCAGCCAGTGTCTTCTCCGTTTCATTTTCCAACAGCTTCATTTTTCCCTTGAGCTCATCGGTTAGTGTTTTCTGGCAGAGAATCTTCTGCTGGAGGTCAAAACATTCAGCTGCTTTTGCCGCCACCGCATCCTGCAAATCACCAATCACCCTGCCCTCATCCGTCATGGCTCTCTCCTTCTTCAGAGTTAATATTTGAGTTTCTTGTGTTGAAACCTGAGCTTTGAGTTTAGAAATCTCCGCTTTCTGACCACTGCTTTCTTCTTCCTCCTTTTGGAGTTCACGCCGAGACTCTCTTTCCTGCTGTTCAGCTGAAGCTTTTTGGTTTTCAAGATTTTTGATGACATCCTGCTGCTTCTTCAGCAGCCCCCTTAGTTGGTTGTCCTTCAGGGATAAGACCTGATTCAGGTCCTCTCTGTAACGGACCAGTTGTGCCCTGAGCATAGCGTTCTCCGAGTTCAGATCGTCCATTTGATGCAACAGTTTCCTGATTTCATGTTTAAGGCCTTTAGTGGCACCGCCTTCACCGTCAGCAGAGCCGTCTTTACCCGTTAAACCCAGCTGACTCTTTGCTTCAAGTATTCTGTATTCTGACACCAGTCGCTCACGTTCGCTCTGTAGAGACACCATCGAGTTCTTCAGGGAGTCCATCTGAGCAGCCGTCTGCTCCTTCTCCTGCACAGACCGGTTCACTGTGATCTGCAAACTTTTCACCTTGGCTTCCAGCGCCCGCAGCTCTTTGTCGGCCTTTTCTCGTTGGTAGCGTGAAGATGCTAACCGGTCCTCGTACACCGCAACCTGCTTGCCATAATTAGCGTGGAGTTGTTCCAGATATCCGGACATCTGTCCGTCTCTAGAAGACAGCAGGGAGGAGATCTCAGTATCTTTGCTCTGCAGGAGAGTTTTTAGTTGCAGAGAAATCCCCTCCTGCTTCTCGAAGTCAGCCTGCAGCTGGTCAGTTTTAGTCTGTAGAAGGAGCAGCTGAGCGTCTGAGTCTGCATTTAGCTTCTCCGTTTGCTGGAGATTCAGCTGCATTCGGGACATCACATCTTCTTTGTCGGCAAGCCGTCTGCTCAGAGTGTTTTTATCCTGTTCTGTTCTATCAGCGTGAGCACTTAGCTCCTTTACCTGCACAGCCAGAAGTTCCACAGTTTCACTATATTCAGCGTTACTTGCACTCATGACAAACAGCTGTCTCTGCTGTGCTGCTGCAGCGATCGAGTATTCGTTGAGTGTCCTCTCCAGTCTCGACTTGGTCACTCGGAGCTCGTTCACCTCTTTGTCTTTCGCCCTCATGTCCTCGAGGAACCGCTTGATCACGAAACCCTGCTCCAGCAGCTGGTTGTCCTTCTCGTGTAACGTCTTTTGGAACAGATCGTTCCACAGTTTGGTGGCCTCTGCACCCTGGGGAGCGGCGGATAAAGCCGACAGCTTGGCCTCATTGGTCTCTGCTGCTCTCTTTAGAGTATTTATCTGAAGATCCTGAGAGTCCAGCTCCTGCCTCAGTTCGTTTACTCTCTGACTCTCTTTGTCTTTTAGGTCCCTGAGGTCCTCTATCTGCTGCTGGAGCACAAGCTGATTCTCCATGTAGGTATTAGCTTGTTTCTCTTCTTTAATTTGTCGTGATTTAGTTTCCTCCATCCACTGTTCCTTAGACCTTTTACTTTCCTGTGAAACAACCAGAGCCAGCTGGTCTCGTTCACTCTCAACACTCAGGATCTTCTCGCTGGCTTCCTGGAGGAGCTTTTTGTGCTTGACCAACTCGGTTTCAACTTCTTTACCTCTCTCCTCTAAAACGGATATTTTCTCTGAGCTTTTCTTGAGTTCTTTCTCCAGCTGTTCACACGCCGAGTGCAAGGTCTTCAAAGAACTCTCAAGATCTAAAATCACCTCCTGGTATTGGATGCAGTTCTGCTGTAACAGATTGATCTCCTGGTGCTTCTCTTTGAGCAGCTCTCTCAGCTCCATCTTCACGTTGTTGGAGCCCTCGTTGCCTCTCTGGACCGACTTGAGTTTCTCCTCAAACTCCCGCACTAATTTAAGCTGTTCCTTCTCCTTTTCCTGACGAACTCGGCTGCTCGTCTCCTCGCTTGCTGCTAACTGAGACGACAGCTGCGTCTTTTGGGTTTGCAGCAAAGCTATCGACTCGGTCAGTTCGTCGATCTTCTCAGAGTTCTTCAGGATCACAGTCTCCAAATACTCGTTTTCATTTTTCACCTTGTCTGAAGTCTCCTGAACATTTTCGAGCTCCTCCTGCAGGAGAGACTTGTCGTCCTCCAAGATCCTCACCTTCTCATTCAGGCTGATCGTCTCTTGGCTGTGTTTGTTGATTACGTCTTTCAGCTCTTTAATGACGTCATCTTTCTTTCCCAACTGCAGATCGTGATCAGTCTGTATATTCTCAATCCTTTCAGAAAGATTTTGTTTCTCCTTTTGCAGCAGATTGTTGATTTCAAACTGAGCACCCAGTTCAGTTTTCTGGGCTTCAATCTGTGCGGTCAGTGAGTTATTCAAACCGAGTGCTTCATCGAGTTTCAGCTGCATGTTACATGTGTACGTTGATTCCAAGTCCTTCTTCTCCAACGAACAGGTCGCTTCTTCAACTTTTCCTGCCAGCTGGTTATTTTCATCCTGCAGTTCAGCGAGTTTCTCCGTTAGACGCTCTGAGGACTCTTTCAGTTTGCAAATATCAGCCTCCAGTTGTTGATTGGTATCGCTCAGTTTGCACATCGACACTTTGTGGTTTTCTTCAAGTTCATTCAGTTCCTCTCTGAGTTTCCGATTCTCCTCCTCCAGCTCTTCAATCTTTTGCCGCTTGTCTTTGGAGAATTTATGCATCCTCTCTTTGATCCTCCCGTTTTCCTCCTCCATCTCTTTCACCTGTTTCTCCAGAGCCTCCGTCTCACTGTCATGTTTGTGGACTTTTCGGAGAGCTTCCTGTCTGTCTCTTTTGGCCCCCTCCAAAAGCTGCCTCATCTTGTCCATCTCGCTGCTAACATTTTCATACGCCTGTAGAAGAGACTCGTATTCTTGCTTCAGCTCGGCGTGCCTGGACTTCCACTTGGAGAGCTCGTCCGTTTGAGAGTCCTTCAGAGATTCAAGCTGGCAGGAGAATGCTTCTTTCTGCTGGGTGATGTTTTCTATGGTTAGTTTCAAACTCTCACATGCTGCTGAAAGACTGCGGTTATCGTTGCAGATGCCATCGGCTTCACAGCTGAGCTCGTCTTTTTCCTTACTTAGAGACAACACCCTGTTCTCCAGGTCCATTTTGTGTTGTTTTAACTTTGAAAGAGATGATTCCAGAGAACTAAACTCTGCTTCTTTAGCTTCCTGTGTGGCCGAGAGCTTTTCTATGTCTTCCTTAAGTGATGCATTTTCTTTCAGGAGCTCTTTCCTTGAAAGCAAAGCTGCCTGAAGTCTCCTGGTGAGGAGAGCGATTTTGCTCTGGCTGTCCTGCCCAGTCGTCTTGGAGCCGTTTCCTTGAGATTTCTGAAGCTCATCTGCCTCTTTTCCCATCCTGTCAATGGCCTTTTCATGGACTTTGATTTGCTGCTGTAATTGCAGTTCAAGTGCAGCAATCAGTTCCTCCTTTTCTGAAACTTGAGCCTGAGATATTAACAAGGCATTGTCCCTCTCCTTGAGCTTCACTTCAAAGTTTTCAGCACATTTACAAGACAAACAGACGTCGTCTTCTTTGTTAACGTCGTCTTGTTTCCTTTGATGCAGCTGCTCATTTACATTCTCCGCCTCTTTCAGCTGCCTCCTCAGAGTGCTCACCTCCTCTCTGAGTTTATCGATTACACTCAGAGCGTTCTCTTTCTCCTGCATCAACAAATTCTGCAGTCTCTCAGTGCTCTGCAGTTGTGCTTCCTCACGCTCCTTTGATAAAACTATTTTGTCCTCACTGAGCTGCTGTTGTGTTTCTGCTAAAGTCTTCTGGATGCTCACAACCTCCGAGGACTTCTGCGAGAGCGAAGCAGCTGCCGCCTCCAGTTCCACTTCCATCCGAGTCCTTTTCTCCACGAGCGCTTTGTTCTCTTCCGTCAAAAGTCGGTTTTTCTCTTCATGTTCCTCCAGTGCCGACTGAGAGATGCCAAGCTGCGTCTCCAACGCGTTTCTTTCATTAAATAAAGCTTGCTTCTCTTCGTGGATCTTTAGCTCGGCATGTTTAATCGTCTCCTTGTATTTCTCCACTTCTTCAGTTTTCTCTTTTAATTCAGCGCAAGCTTTCTCTAAGTCATCCTCCATCATGAGAACTTTTGATTTCCAATCCTCTGCTCTGTGCTCCACGACCAACAGGGTCTCAGACTGACTCGCCATCTCCAGAGACATGCTCTCATTTCTGGATTTAACATTTTCCAGTTCGGTTTGTAAGTCAGCTAGAGAATGGCACTGACTCTCCTTCTCAGCCAGGGACATCTTCAGATCCTGCAGAGCTTTATCCCTCTCCTCAACAAGCTGCCTCAGAGCGTCCAGTTCGTCTCGCTCCGACAGATAGGTGTGACGGAGATCCTCCAGCTCTCGTAGCGTCTCGTCGAAGTTCAACTGGACGGCGTTTAGCTCGTTGGTCTGCTGACAGCGTTGTTCCAGAAGCGCCTTGTAGTCGTCCTTCAGCTCATTCAGCTCTTGAGTTAATTTCTTTTCATTTTCTTGAGCTTTCTTCATTGTCTCTTTGCGTGCCAGCAAGGCGGCCTGAGCCTTTTTCTGCAGCGTCGCCTTCTCAAGCTTCATCTTTGCAAGCTTGTTTTCTAGATCTACAGCAGCGTCTGCGCTCGTGGATTTGTCCTGTAACTCCTCTTTGCATGTCTTCATTTCATTTTGAAGCTCTTCTACTTTCTGCATCCAGATGTGTCTGTCCCGCTCGTGAGCCTCGTCCTTCTCGGCAGCACTGGACTGCAACTGCTCCAGGAGAGAGCTCCTCTCAGTCACAGTTTGCAGAGCTTCAGACAAACACCCTTCGTTTTTAAGCAAAGTTTCTTGCAGAGTACGTTTCTCAGCCTGTAAGTGATCAACTATTCTTTCACTTTCTGTTTTGAGTTTGATCATCTCTTCCTCCTTCTCAAGAATCTTCTGTTCCAGCAGAGAAACCTTATCTTCAAACATTTTTGCAGATTCTTGCGCTTGATTTGAAACTTCCTGTACTTTATCTTCTAAAAGAGAGACTTCACTTTTATCGTGTTCATTCTCTTCTCTCTCACTTTCATATCGCTCTATTTTCTTCAACAGATCTTTTCTCACTAGGAGAGCAGCTTGCAGCTTCTTCTTGGTCCCGTCTTTTTCTTTGGAGACCTTCGATAGTTCGCTCTTCAGGTCGGCGTTCTCTTTCATCAGCTCGAGCGTCTCCGAGTTCTTGGTCTCCATTTCACTTTGAGAGTGTGATGTATGTTCCTCTAACTGCTGTGACACCTCTTCAAGCCTCTTCGTGGAGATCTTGTGGTCTTGTTCCAGCTGTTCCATCTGAGCTTTCAGGGCAGTGTTCTCCTCATCGAGTTTCATCCTCTCATTGGAGGCCGCCTCCATGACTTGGGCAATGGATGCATCTTTATCCCTTAGCTGCTGACTAAGTCCTGCAAGTAACTCCTTCTGCTGACTTATTTGAACGCTCATGCAGTCAACCTGCTCTTCTTTTGCTGTCAGCTCTCTGCGTAGAGAAGACAGTTGGACTGACGCCTCTTTGACTCTCTCTGATTCAGCGCTGAGCTGCGTCTGCAGATGTTCTACCATCTCTTGGAAAAGATAAACTTTTTCACCCTTCTCCTCGTTATTCCTCTGTCCTGCACTGAGTGTTTCCTCTGTCTCTTGTAGCTGTGTCACTGTTTTATTCAGCTCGGTTTTCAAAGCCTCTACCTCACACTGATGCCCTTCTTGTAACTGTTTTATCATATCCTGCAAAGAGGATTTTTCTGCTGCACTTTCAGACGTGATCATTGTCGAGACAGAGGAGTCTTTGCTAAAAGATAAAAGTTTGTGTAACTCCTGTTCTGCGGCTCTTAAAGCCTTTTGTAAATCACTATTGATATTATCCTTCTCCTGGACAGAAGCTAAAACCCTCTCCAGCTGAATCCTGGACGCTGAGGCCTCAGACTCTTTAGCGCTCAACTGATCAGAACCATGTCTAATGGCAGAGGACGCCTCAGCCAGCTTCTCCTGCAAACCGTCCAAGTCTTGCTTCAAAGCGTGAACTCTGACATCTTTAGATTTCATTTCATTCTCAACACTTTTTAACTGCTCTGCGAGGAAACTCTTATCCTGCTTCTCTCTATCCAGGACTAGCAGCCACTCTTTCTCAGAGTCCTGCAGAATCTGCTCTACCTTCTGAATGGTGTCTTTTAACTCAGAGAGTTCTTCGTCTTTGGCACTAACCTTTGCTCGCAGGCTCTCCCTCTCCGACATCATTTTCTCCATCGTTTCATTCATGCTGCTGGAGTGCTGCTCCATTTGAACCTGTGATGACTGTGCTTCGTGATGTCTTCTTTCTAACTCCTCCTTCTCCTCACGGACTTTCCTCACTTCCTCTTGCAGATGTGTGTTTTCCTTCCTGACGGCTGTAAGTAGCTTCTGATGCTCTTGCTTGGACGAGCTGATCTCCTTGTTCAGTCTCTTATTTTGCTCCTCGAGTTTCTGCATTTCTGAGACCAGCTGAGTCGTGTGTTTGGCCTGAGACGTGTACTGGCTGTTGATTGCGTGGAGCGCCATTTCTCTCTGCTCGAGGTTTTCTGTCAGGGCGTTCATTTGCGCCACGACTTGAAGATGCTGAGATTTGAGTCTTTCTATTTCGACCGTCAGCAGAGACACGCTCTTTTGATGAGAAGCCAAAGCTTCATCCTTCTCCTTTGACAGACTCGAGTTTAGCTCTTCAGTCGTTTGAAGTTTGTGATGGATCTCAGATAACTCATTCCTCAGAGTTTCTACGGCGCTCTTTGCAGTCTCATGTTCTGTATTTGTATCATCCAATAACTTCCGAAGGTTTGACACCTCATCAGTCCTTTGGGACAGCTGCTTCCTCACATCTTGCAGCTCCTCCAAGTTAGCTGCGTATTTCTCTTGAAGGTTGTTAAAGGCACTTTGCGTTTCCTCCGCCGACCCCTTGAGGTTTTCAGACTCGGTGGACAGTAACTGAATCTGACTCTGGAGCTGCGACACCAGCTCTGTGCTCTCCATGAACTGGGATTTGAAGAGCAAAGCCTCGTCCGCTCTTCTCTGAACATCCTGGAGAGACATGGATTGGTCTAAAAGAGATGCATCTTTCTCTTCCAGAGTCTTACTCAGATGCTCAGCCTCAGATTTCTGTGTATGGAGGGAGTCGTTGAGCTTTGTGAGCGATTCTTCGAGGTGTGAAACCCGTTCTTTTAAGCTCTCACACTCGGCCTCTTTGGCTTTCAGATTTGAATTGAGATTTTCAGCTGTGGCTAACGAATGACTTTGATATTCAAGACTTGACTCCTCCTTTTTCTCTAAAGTATTTTTCAGTTGTGACGACTCTGACGTCAGGCTGTCAACTTGACCTCTGAGTTTACGCACTGAATCTTCCAGCTCTGACACTTGTGCACTTTTCTGTTTAATCAGCTCCTCCTGCTCGACAATCCTGCTGTTGAGCTGCTGGATGAAATCCTCCTGCTGTTTCAGGGAACCGTCTCGACCCTGCATGGTCAAATGAAGAGTCTCCTTCTCTGCGTGCATCACCCTGAGTTCCTCTTTGAGTTCTTCTCCTTCTTTCTGTACCTTGGACAGCTCAGTGATCGTTTTCTGGAGCTCACATTTAAATCTTGTGTTCTGCTCATTCAGTGCTTGAATGTTATCTTTAAAATCGACGATGTCTACTTTCCTCTGCTCGTCTTCTTGTGTCAGCTGATGGTTTTCTGTTGTGAGTTTCTGCACTGCAGCCTTTAGGTCGTTTAGTTCACCCTCCATCTCTGCAGAGTTCTCATTCATGGCCCCGAGCTGACTGCTGAGTGAAATCACTGACTCGTTTCTTTTATTCAGCTCCTCTTTGTGGCTCTGCAGCTCCGTGCTGACATCCTTCAAAGCCTGCGCTCGCTGCTCCATCTGCTGTGTTTTCTCCAAACACTCTTGGCGGAGAGATTCCACCTCGCTCTGCATCCGTGATAAGAGACCTTTGTGCTGCATGGCCTCGTTCAGTAACACGCTACACTCCTCTGATTTCTGCTGAAGCATCGCGTCTTTCTCCATCAGCGCCGGCTTGAGGACAGATCCTTGCTCCTGAAGCATGGAGACGGTGTCCTGAAGTTGCAGCAGTTGGTTCTGCTGAGCTTCAAGCTGGGAACTCTGATGTGACACTGTTTGTTCTTTCTCCTTCAGAGACACGTTGAGTTGACCGACTTGGAGTTTCAAGCCTTCCATGTGCTCTTTAACACTTTGAAGTTCTTCCTCTCTCTCCTGTAATGTTTTTGAAAGAGTTGCACATTCACTCGTCTTCTCAAGCAAACCTGCAGAGTTCGACTCTTCACTTTCCTTGAGGATCTTTTTTAACTCCTCAGCTGCAAACGTGAGTGTTTCCTTCTCCTTAAGCAGACCTTCGATTGTTTTATGATCCTCTGCGTTTTTAATTTCAAGCCCAGATTTTTGCTCTTGGAGTAAACCTCTCTCTCTGGTGAGTTCAGAAACAGATTTCACATTCTCGGCTAAATCCTCTTGTAGTTTCTGATTCGCTTCTGTCAGGCTGCTAATCTTTACACTAAAACTGGAGTTCTGCTCAAGGGTGACTTGAAGCTGTCCATGGAGGTCTGACAGAGCCTGCGTCTGCTGAGAAATCTCTTTTTCTCTGGATTCACAAGCAGCACGAAGCTGGTTGTTGTCCTCGCTCAGCGCTTGGATTTGGCTGTGTAAGCGAGCCGCCTCTGCCCGCCTCAGCTCTGCTTCAGACTCAAGCTTTCTGGAGTTTTCCTCGATCGCTGCGATTTGACCGCACAGAGACTTAATCATCTTATTTTTCTCATCGAGCTCCTCTTTGTGTCCGTCACACTGCTGCTTCACATCCTGCACCACTTCTTCCCTCTCTTTTATCTGCTGCTGAAGTTGTGAGCGTTCCTCTTTGAGTAATCCCGTTTCTGCTTGTAGCTCTGACACTAGATTTTTCTGGTGTGATATTTCCTCCTGCTTCTCTTTCAACGCTGCGTCCATCTTAGTTAGCCCGGACTTCAGACCGCTGTCCTGCTCTCGCAGCAGCGAGAGCGTTTCCTGAAGTTGTCTTTGCTCGTTTTGTTGTGCCTCTGTTTGCACTCGCAGATCTCTGACGGTCTGCTCTTTATCTGCCGCGTCATGCTGGAGCTGCTCCATCTTCAAAGTCAAGTTCTGCACTCGCTCCTGCAGCTGAGTCGCCGCCTCCTCTCTGTCCCTAAGTGACTGCTTCAGGTGACTACATTCGTTTGTTTTTTCCAGGAGAATCTCAGAGTTTGAGTGTGTGCTCTGCTCAAGAACTCGGTTTAACTCCTGAGTTTGAGCAGTCAGTTCCTCTTTGTCTTTCTGCAGCCCGTCGATGATCCCATTGTTTTGTGTTTGCTGGGTTTCCAATGTAGATAATCTGGCTAGCAGGGAATCTTTCTCAGCTGTCACGTCTGACATCGTTTTAACACTTTCACTAACTTCCAGTTCAAGTTTCTCCTTCTCTTTTTTAAGGCATTGCACTTGATTCTCCAGACTGGCGCTCAGTTCAGAGGCGGATTGAACCTTTTCTTTCAGTTGATTTACATTCTGCTTCTGCAGCTCCAGCTCCTTTTTCAGCGCCGTTTGTTTGTCCTGCAGCTGAGCCTTCTCGGTCTTTATGTTTTTTAATACATTCTTGAGTTTGGAGACATTGTCAGATTTACTTTGAAGCTCTTTGCTCAGCTTCTCCTTTTCTGAATCCCGGACCTGCAGCTCTTTGTCAGTTTCCTTCAGTCGGTTTTCCAGAGATGTTATGGTTTCCAGTTTCTCTTGCATGTCCTTCTTGACCTGCTCCTTGCTCTGTACCTGCTCCTCTAATTGTTTGGACAACGTCTGCATTTCATTGTCGTACTTTTCCACCTGTACAAGAAGCTTGTTCTGCTCATCCTTGAGAGATTTCAGCTCTTTCTCATGTGCCTGCTCTTTATCATTCAGATGTTGCTGCAGTTGCTCACTGCTTGAACTTCTCTCCTCGAGCTGCAAAATGAGCCCCTCTGACTCCTGCAGCTTTTGGGTGGAGACATTCAGCTGCTCCTTCAGTGCAGTTATGTGAGATTCACATTCAGAGAGGTGATTACGGTGGCTCACAAGATGTTTCTGGACCTCCCCTCGAAGCTCCTGAATCGTCTTCTTGTCGTCCTCCGTCTGCTGGATCAGATGATCCACCTCAGTCCCTTTAGACTCTCCTTCCTCTTTGGCCTTGACCAACTCGGTCTCAGCATGCTTCAGGTTCTCGATCAGCTCCGTCATCTTGCTGTCCAAGGCTTGCTGGTCTGAACTCTGCGACTCCCTCATAATCCTGGCCTCCTGTTCTGCTTTACTCAGTGCCGTTTCCACGTGAACCAGGTGCTCGTCTTTCAGTTTGATCTCCTGCTTCAGCACCGCGATCTGCTCTGCGTACTCCGCCATGTTGCCAGAGAGGGTGGAAATCTCCTTGTCCTTTTCAATGAGAATATCTTTCAGACTGTCGATTTCCCGCTCGCAGCTCTGGAGATCGTGGATGAGTTGCGCTCGCTCCTGCAAGTAGGCGGTGTTCAGTTTGTCCAGCTCCTCGTTCGTCTGATCGAGGTCACTTTGTAATGTCTCGATGGTCACTTCCTGCTTTTGTGCCTGAGAAACAGGAAGTAAAGAAGAATGATCAGTGAAATAAGAGACCACAACCTCACTGTTAAACTTAAACCGGGTTTGATATGTGGACAAAAATACCTGCCTAAAATAAGTTAGGAAAAAAAAGCACATAAAAACCAAGCTAGTAGAAAAAGGAGCTCACCTTCTCCTTCAGCGTGTTCAGCTTCTGCGTCAAGTCCACAACTTCTGTCTTCAACTCAGAGCACCGTTTCTCCGAGCTGCTGCATTTCTTAGAAACATTCTCGAGCTGCAGAAAGAAACAAAATGTAAAAGAAAAAAAAATTAACAAAACAAAAAAACAAAAAATAAAAAAACAGAAAAGGGAAGAAGAACTCACAGTGTGCTCCGTGTGAAGAAGTTTGTCCGACACTTCTTTGTATTGAACTTCTTTGTCACTCAGAGACTCTCGGAGGCTGCTGATGAGCTCCAGCTTCTCCGACGTCTTGGCCAACGTGTTCTCCTTCTCAATGAGAGAACTCTCCAGACACTCTTGTGTGTCACTCAGTCTGAAAAGAACACGGATAAAATGTGCTCAGTTTAATCAAAGATGATTAGAGGACCTCAGAGTCCAGCTGGTGGTGCACGGCTTCAGAAGTTCTTTAACGTGATCATTCAATGCTCTAAAGCAGGGGAGGGCAACTTTGGTTACAGCAAGGGCCACATTCATTTAACTCTCACTGCCAAGGGGCCAAACTGCATACATAAAAACGATTAAAATCAATTATGTCTGAAATTTAACTCAACATATACCAGTGATCTAATATCATCATGTTACTGGTTTTCATGATTTCATGGCAGATTTTGTCATAATTTCTTGTTGTGTTTCCAATTAATTGATGTGTAAAAATTTATCTGAGGGCCACATTGAGGGTTGATGGGGGCCGCATGTGGCCCACCCCTGCTCTAAAGAGTATAACAATCTATTATATTATACAATCAGGAGCCAAAATAGAAAACTAAAGTCATATTCTGAAAAGAGGAGTGATTATGAGGTAGAAGAAAAACTCCACGACTGACTTTCAATAAAACTGACCTTTGACCTCCAAACTGTAAAAATAAAAGACCCTCATAATTCCTCAGAAAGTGATTGTAGTAGCAATGTAAAAAAAGAAACACAGGTTGAAGAATAACTTTGTAATCAGCTGTGATAGAAACGCTTACCCTTTGAGCTGTTCGTTGAGGCTGCTCACCAGCAGCTGATGCTTCTCTGCATCTCTGCTCTGTTGACTTCGGATGCTGGCCAGTTGGCTCTGCAGTTTGTCCGACTCGTTCTGTGGCGTGCAGAAAAAGCAGAGATCAAAACCCGAGGATTAAGATCTGCACGGCTTCAGAAAGAAACACCCACACTGCACACAGACGTGGACGACAGCAGACCCGCTGGAGAAGCTGTGACTCATTTCCACCCCAGTTTTTTGGAAGTAAAAAAAACTTTTGAAAATTTCCGAGTTCACCTGTGACGTGTGATTTTTGGACACCCAGGAGGTCTGCGACAGAACATTCAAAATAAAACAGAACGTGTTTTAAGACAAGCACACCACACCGTTAGCCGTCACCGCCAGAGCTGCTCTCCAGCGCACACAAACACGAGAGGCCCAACACACCTGAGAGACCCAAAACGGCGGCTCATCTTCATCTACATCAAACGTCACCTGTGTTAGAAGGCTTGGTTACAAAATCCCAGTTTTCCAAAGGAGGGGGGGAAACATGCAAGTTCACTCATTGTTATGTTTCAGTAAGTAACTCATGCTGGTGTGTTCAGACCAAAAGTGGAGCCATTTTGAAACTCGGTCCATGAGGTTGTTTCTGTTTCTTAAACTCAAACTGCAAATGTTTACATCCACCAGTGTTTCTCAGCTGCCAGGTAACTCCATCAGAGTGTTTGTTAGAGCATGTGCATTAGGTCCACTGGTTTATGGATTTTAGATGTCGATTTTATACGAATAAAAACAGACGGATAATATAGCCTACTATGTCCTCTTTAAATATGACTGGGCGGCACATCCAGGTGTAGTCCATGGTTTAAAAACACTTTTATGGACACTTCAAGTCTCATTGGTCGACTTTTATGGTAAAAAAAACAGACTTGGAATTCCAGGGTCGCCTTTGGCCTGGAGGTTGGTTTGCTTGCCCCCCCATGTACAGAGGCTTTAGAACTCAAAGCTCAAATCCAACCCGCGACTCCTCCCCTGCATGTCATTTTCTACTCTCTCTCTCTCACAGATTTCTGAATCTATCCACCATCCTGTCTCTAAATAAATCTTTTAAAGAAAAGAAAAAATCTGGAATTGTGGATAAATCTGGAAGATCAACACTTTTTTTGTGATTTAGTGGCAATAAATGTGTTGAAATGATGCTGAAATAGCTGCATCATGATGCAGTTTTGTGAGACGTCTGAATTTATTGTCAGAGATGTCTGCAAGAAGGTTAAAGTTCAGGTAAAATACTTGTTTGTTTGTGTTTTTTCACCTTTGAAAATGGAGCTCTGACAGGTGACGACGGGGGCTACTTTTAACATGATCCTGTTTAAAATAAAAGCTGAAAATAAAAACTGCTGGAGACTTGTTATGTTTTGAATTTGTTGGTAAACACTCCCCTCTTTGAGGTCGTCACATTGTTGGGTTACTGATGATGTAAATTATCAGACATGTAAAGTTAAGATGAATTTCTATTTACAAGATATTACAAGATATGCTGTGCAAAAAAAAGAGAAATGTGTTGCTTTTGGTCTGAACCCACCTCTGGATAAGAACTGAGAAACTTCAGGTTCCATTGGTCTCTGCCTCTATGAGGAAGTGTGTGATTCTGGGTGTGGCTGTGTGTATCATGGCGTTACCTGTAACGACTCGATGCGAGCCTGCAGCTGCAGTCGATCCTCCAGGTCTTGGCAGCGCTCCTCCAGGCTCAGGATCTGTTCCTGAAGCTGGTTCCTCTCCAGCTCCAGCTCCTCCACAACCGAACGCAAACCATCTGCAGTCATCAGGAAAGAGGATTTGTATTAAAGATGTGCCATGAACGGAGAAAAGTCAGGAACAAATCAAGACTACAAGGGGGAAGAGGGACTGAGAAACTATCCCCACTACTTCTTTAAATTCAGTATCATCCCACTACACATCTGATGGAAAGCTGAATCAGTGGGACACAAAGTCTTCAGGCCCTGACACACCAAGCAGACGGCTAAGAAATAGTGGCGACGAAGGCCGACTTTGTCTTGGTTCAAAAAGTTGCACTTGAACACACCGCAAAGACTACAGCCAACCGCCAACCACCACGTACGTTCTGCTCATGTGTGAGAGGAAATAACTCCACATGCCAGCAGGGGGAGGTAGTCCGTTATGATACGAGAAGACCATTTTCAAACCGCTGTCGGTCACCACTTGTATTACAGGTAGTCTACTAATGGAGAATAATGTCTGATAAAAAGTTGAAAATGGCGCTGTCGTTGTTGTCAGCCCTTGGTCTTCTAGTGGAAAAAGAAAAGAAGAGGCGGCGGAGACAAATAAGGAGAAACCGCACTAAAGGGTGAAAGCATGGATACTACAGCGGCATGCTCAAGGGGCTTTACTGAACCTGTGACAAGAGCTGGAGAGAAATGAAACATCCGAACAGCCAATCAGAGTGATTCATCTCACCGACCACCTATTAAAAATGTTGAATCAGCTGAAAAAAGGCAGACGGGTAGCGACGCAAAAACTAGGGCGACGACCGCTCACTGGTGTGTCGGGGCCTTTAGAGAAAATCAGATTTCTTTGCAGCATAGGACGATTAATTTTTTTTATTTTACACAGTTAAAGATTCAAAGAGCGGCGGGGAAATGCAAATTCAAAGTCTTTCCAGATTTAAACCACAAAAGTACATCAGTCAGTTTTTTCTGTTCAAAGCAAAACTTCTTAATTATGACATCATTTTTTATCGTTTTTGGATCTGTTCTCAAACAAATGCTGATGTACTTTTTCAGGTTTTACAACAAGAAGAAGCGGAAGAAGCCAACACAGGATGAGAGGAAGAAGAGGAGAGCATGCAAAAAATGACAATTAAAAAATAAAACTTACCACAGATCGGGTCTGGCCTCCTACATTTTATACAATCTGACAAACGTTCAGTGCATTCAGTGGATTGAACCCAACAAACACTAGCCAGCTCAACCAGCATGCACGAGTCCAAATACTTCAAACTGATGAATGAGTGAGGAACTTAAAAAAACATCCTGGTGTGCTTTTTGATCAACTTTGAGAGGATCTTAAATTCAGTTCGCTGCAGCACAACGAGCTGAATGTCAGAGGTTTGTCCCACAGATGAAACCCAAATACAGATGCACCAGGTGTGACATTCAAAAACGTCTGCAGGTTAGATGGAAAAATAATAACACACAGACAAAACCAACCATCGTTAATAAAATAAAGTTTGGGGTGTTACAGTGAAAACTACGAAAAACTCAACCCAAAAGGCAACTGAAGTTTCCCAAAAGTAAAGTGCGGATGACCGTGTGCATGCCGGGGTAAACTGTCCAGCGGGTTTCACACCTGTGTCAGGAGAACTGAACTCGGGCCACCAACCTCCCATGTTCTCTCCCTCCATTGGGGTCGTGCTCTCAGAGGGGCTCCGCGGGTCCTGGAACGTGGCGTGTCCGTCAAACTCAAAGTCCTCCTGCAGGTTTAAAACAAGGCAGAGACAGTTTTTTAAAGCATCAGGTCCTCTAAGGTAGAAAGATAATCCTCCTGAGTCAGCTCACTGCAGCTGACACGAAAGTGGAATTGTATTCTTTATCTATTTCCCCAAATATCGCCCATCAACTTTTATAATCCTCTAATACATTCCTTCTCAAACTGTGGTACCAGTACCAATGGTGGTATGCGGAATCCCTCTTGTGGCACTCTGGGAGTCTTCCATTTTTTTATTTTTCAATGTTCAAATCCATTAGTTGACAAGCAAAGCTGTGATGGCAAGCGGAAGAGGCAAATATGACGCTTAAAATTATTTGCATTTGCGGCTCGATACGATATTGTGCGACGGATTCATTGAGCAGCAAAACAGGAAGTGAAGTCGACGACAGAGAACCCAGCACACGTGCAAGAGGCGCCGATAGCACAGCCAGTGGCGTATCAGCACCAGCTAGCAACACACAATGCTAAACAGTAAGAAAAAATGCCTCGAGTTCAACATCCAGTTTGGATTCTTTTGGAGCGGCACAGAGAATGAGCCCAGGCCGCAGTGCGTGGTGTGCGGTTAATAACAAATAATATGCATATCAGGAATAAAATGGCTGTCCGTCCTGTGTAAACTACATATTCTACAATTCTACAATTCACTTAGCAGACGCTTTAATCCAAAGCGACGTACATCAGAGAGTAAGAACAACACAAGCACGGATCTAGAAAAAAAAAGGGAACAATGTCAGTAAGAGCAAACGATCAGCTTTGAGTCTGATTGGACACACAGGTGCTGACAGGAAGTGACCAGAGGCAAAGCACTACATTGAGGGCAGTTCTTGAGAGCGCTATATGTAGTTAAGTAGCCCCACGCTAATGTTTTTCAATGTTCGCCGTAATGGTGGTACTCGAAGAGTGAAATATTCTCTGCGGTGGTATTCTGTGAAAAACCGCTGCTGTAATCGATCTGAGCACTTAGAGCCTGACGATACTGAATGCTTTGTTTGCTCTGAAGAAATCCACCAGGATTAGAGATACCAGATACGATTACATCTTAAAACTGGATTGTTCAGAAGCAGATCTCGTAATCAGATAAGGTGGAGTTATCAGATCCTGGTTGTTATCCTGATACGGAGACCTCTAGTTAGCGTTGTTCAAAATTTTGGCGGTGGATCGGGATAATAGAACATCCCCGCACTTGTCAATGTCACCTCTCCCTCAACGACCAATCAAAGTTAAGTAGAGGCGGGAACTGAGCTGATATCAGGACAAACTAATCGAACTCGTGTATATGAGGGTGTAAAGCTGCTGCTAATACCAGTACAAGAGTCGTATAGATCGTTTTCATGTTTTCTCCTGATATTTGATTTGCTTTTCAGTAGTTCAGTCAGCATATGTAGACAATGCTAGACCGTTAGAAACATTTAAGAATTGAACAAATCTCTGGAATATTCTGGTATAACCCGAGCACAGCGTCAGTAACGTCAGCGTGTCCACCCACCTGCAGGCTTCTCTGGGCCGGAGCTGTCATCTTCTTGGCCCTGTGGTGGCCGAGCCCCCGGGCTTGAGCCAGCTCCTCCTCCAACTCCTGCTGCCGAGAGGCCAGAGCTGGATCGGAGCAGCCAGGAAAGAACCAGTCATCCTCAATCAGTTTTGTGCCACAGGGAAAGGGGGACGGTTTTGTTGGATTGAAGATGTGTTTATGGATGGGAGGGGGGGATTGAAATGGGTAAGAAGAAATGACGGAGGCGCGGAAGAAGACGTGTTTTTGAGGACAGGGTGGTGTGTATGGAGAACAGATGAGTGTGTTGGTGGTGATGGTTTTCATGATATGAGAGATGAGGCACTTTAAACACCAAAACAACTGACTTTGCAACACAGAAAACAGATCTTGAAAAGGTGACAGCAGAGACGAGTAGAGCAAGAAGCATCGGGGACAGGGAGGGAGAGAATCAGGTGTGGAGGAAGCAGAAGACTTAAACTACGAATATGTGAGAACCTCTTTATTTGTATGAGCGTCGTGGACCTGAGAAACACTTGAAAAGCAACATTCTGGTCAGAGCCATGCACACTTAATTTGCATAGCAAAGGATAACAGCATTCAAACATGTGGGAGAAGGGAAGTAAAAGTGGCAGTGGGAGGAAGGAGAGGGCCTGCTTTTCATGAGTCACCATCGTTTGTGTTCAACAGGGAGACCAGAGAGTTATTTAGAGCAACTCGGGGCAGGTGCAGATCTGAGGGGAGGGGGGGGTTTCTTCCTCGGTTTCTTTCAGTTTTCATTTAGCAGCAAAGGATGCAAGCAGGGAAAAGGCCAGATTGATTAGTATGAACAAAACGTGTTCCCATCTGTTTTGTGACAACAGGCTGATTTTGATGTGAAGGGAGGGGGAAAAGGGGGGAGCAGCTCGAAGCAGGGAGTCGGGCAGAAAGAGAAGAAGAGGGTTGAGCAGCAGTGGATAAGCAGAAGTAGGCTCCATTTAAAAAAGGACTAAGCATACAGAAAATCACAATGTTATAAAAACAGTGTAATGATTTAGAACATGCAACTAATCAGGTGGGAAGAAAAAACAAATGTGAAGCAGGACAGCTCCAGTCTGCTTCTTGCAGGACGTTTTAAACTACAGTGACCACAGCAGCAGCGAGGCTTACAGAAGATGTAAGAACGAGAGAACAATAAGTGATACTCGTGAAACAAGAACAGGAAACCTAAAAAAAAAGTCAGACCTGCTGTATTCAGAAACTTTCTCCTCTTTTGTATGCCTGGGAATACCTTGAGGCAGAATTTATTTAAAGGGGTGTTACAGGTTTTAAAACATGGACACTATTTACTTTTTTTATATTTTGGGGCCTTAATGCCAGCAAATACATGCTGAGTCTGCTGCAAGCACGAGAAAAGCTGAAGAGAGCAGGTCGACCCGGACAGAAGTCAGATTTATGTTGGTGAATTTAAAGGTCACTGATGAGCACAAACTCTGAGAGCGCCCGGCTCATTCATAAAGCATATCTGCCTTTGTCACCCGGAAAATCACATCAGAGCAACTCAGTTTAAAGGAGCAATATGTAACTCTGACACCTAGTGTTTAAAATGGGTACTGCTGTCCAAATTCTAAACATTGTAGAGAGCCGTCTCCCCTCGCCCTCCTCTCTGAGTCAATGCTCAGGTTGCCATGTGGTGGACACTGAAGCTTCAGTGTTTATCCAGCTCTGGTCTGTAAACCTTTCTGTGTTCTAACCTCTCTCCATTTTTCAAAAGCATCTCCAATATTGATCCTAGTTTGAGCACGTTTCTGCTCGTGGAGCTTATTAGAAACATGCAGAGGCTTTTTAGGTCGGGTACAATCACTTCTATCTGAACCACTTCTCTTGAACGCTTCCATCGCTGCAACACCTGTTGGTTTGACCTGATAACTGCTCTCAAACTGAGGGGCGTCCAAAACGGCCTTCTGGCGACATAAGGTAATTTTATCGTTTCTTTAACTACAAATCTTACAGATTGCTCCTTTAAACTTTTGATTTAAGTCACTAAAAAATAACCAAACCGGTCAGATTGAATTGAATGCAAAAGAAAAAAGAAGAAGGGTTTACAGTTTTTTGTTCGGTTAGAGAAAATGAAATGATAAAAACCCAGCTGACAAATCAAATAGAGTTCTCTGCTTTTTGAAGTGTTAATTAACGTGAGGGCTTTGAGTCGAGTCGTGAAGCTTTTAGTGTCTCATTACTCACACGGGGTTCATTAATGTCTACTCCACTTCACCGATTAATTAATTCAAGAGTCTGTGGCGCACGAAGCTAATCCAAATCAACAGCCTCATCTAATGTAGAAGGGACTATTAGCTGATGTATTTTAAGAGTGACGGATTTTATATTTATATTCTACTGAATTTAAGCTTAATTTTTTTGCTTCTCTGTCCTCATGAAAAGCTGAAAAGTCTAACAAATGTATACTTTTTTGCATTTTTTAAAGGTCACATATTATCCAAATCCACTTCCTTATGTTTCTCTAACTCTAACATGTGTCTCTAGTCCGTCTGCAAACCCCCCAACGATGAGAAAAATCCATCCTCTCCGTCTTTTGCCTGCTCGATTTTTCAGAAAATGTGTGCTCAAACATGCTGTTTGGAGATTTTCCCTTCATGACATCACAAAGGGCAGTAACCCCTCCCCCAGCTAGGTGTTTGTTCTGCCCTCTGAGTCTGCCTTCTCACCATAAACAATACGACATGGAGCAAGAAAGCTTGAGACACCCAAGCCCTTCGGGGGACACAGCTCATTTACATATTTAAAGGTACAGACACAGAAACAGCCTGTTCTGAGCAGGGCTGAAATAGAGGGGTTCATAGACATGATCAAATACAGGATCAGAGTGGATTTAGAACAAGAAACATCACACACATGTTTTGGGGAGCTCTGAGACTCATTTACACTGGTTGAAGAGGAGGAGGATATGTGACCTTTAAAAGACAATATGATCCAAGAAGCAGCTTTAAAACAGGCTGGAAGGGCTGCAATGTAATCCTTGAGGGCAAAGATTTGCGATCAAAAATAGCATTACTTTAATTCTGAGAGTGTGCAATAGCCATTTGACACAGCTGGAATGTTTTAGTCTTTTCTGAAATGACTGATATGTAAACAATATGCTGGCTTCTTTGCTTTTCATGCACTATAAGTCTACAAACAAAGATGTGCTATCAGTGTTATTGAGCATCTGGTAAGAGACCAAAGTTAGTTCTCGTCCCAGAGTTAGTGCTGCTGATCTAGCCACCCCATCAGAAAAGAAGAGGACAGTGTAGCTTGATTATATTTGAAACCAGGATATCATACTGGTGGATTAACCCACATTGTTTTAGTGTAATGGATGTAGAGAAGACACAGTACGACAGGAGAACAGAAAGGAATGGGAAGAGAGGAACAGTACAGGAGGAGGGGAGGAAAGGGAAAACAAAATGGCGGACCCTGAAGTGAAGCCTGCCGCCGTACTGCCTGTAGCTCGACCCCGGCGAAAATGTTAAATTGGGGGAACTTCAGACAGTACAGAGAGCGAGAGCTGCACTGGAGGTTTGGAGGAGCCTGCATGCACAAAACTGATGGGAAACTGTTCTGCGTGGCTGCTCCCATCCCTGGAGCAGGGGCTGGAGGGGGATGAGTGAGGAGGGTGGGGGAGGGCGGAGGTCCACGAGATGGGAGACACCACAGGGTAAACCAAATGCTCCCCGTTAACAATGGTGAGGAAGGGGGGGGGGGTTTAAGAAAAAGAAAGTAATGTTCAGTCAGACAACAGAGGACATGTGGTCGGCAGTAAAACACAAACTTCAAATGTCTCTAATAAAAAGAAAAATGGTGGGAGTGATGGTGGAGGTTCAAAGTGCACTGGCCCTGTTTATGTATGCAATAACATCCATCCTGGGTGATCGGATAACAAGCACTTAAAAACAGCAACATCTGCGTGTGGTCCTTTGTACCGACCGAGCTATTCACTAAACTGGAATGACTTGAAATTAGCACGAGCTTGTGTCATCCTCTAGTTGTGCACTTACCCTCTCTTTCCTCCTCCATGTGGCTGATGCGGAGCGCCATGGCAGCCTTCTCCTCCTTGGCACGGTCTCTGGCGCTGACCGCCTCGGTTACCATCTCCTGCCACTCCAGCACCTGGCTCTGAGTGTCGTCGGCGCTGCCCGACTCGCTTGTCTGCGATTGAAAGGAGCAATGGAGTAACAGGAAGCGGTAAATTAGCTGTTTCCCTCGACTGCAAAGAGGAAGTTTAGAAAAAAAAGGTTGGATCCTTTACCTGAGAAGCAGCCCTCTTGGTGAACTGCTCCAGGTCTGCTTGTAGAGTTCTCTGTTGCTCCTCGTACACAACCAGCTTAGCCTCCAGCATTTCTAAGAACACAGTTCATCTTAGCATCAAAGCATCCAGTCATAATGCAGATTATAATAAATCCATCTGAAACAAAAGGCACACAGTTTGGGAGTAAACATTTTGGCACCGTTCTTTGCTTTGAGCTCCTCGTATTGCTCCACCTTCCAGACGTTTTCCTCCCTCTCCTCCTCCAGCGCCGTGATCTGACTTCGTAGGGCGTTTAGGTCAGGGGGGGCAACGCCAGCCTGCAGGGAACATATAACCATCTTTAAATGTACCTCACACTAAAGCCCCGTTTCCACCAAGAGGTCAGGTTTGGTTCAGTAAATCCTGATCTCGCTTGTGTTTCCACAGTCAACTGTACCCTTACACATCACTACAGCACAGCGGCGTGACATGGTGCAAATGGCCGATAAATTCAACAAAGAACATGACGCAGTAAACAAAGATCAATGATTCCTAGGACAGTCTGCATCTCCGAGGCAAAAAACAAAAAACGCCTTGAAATTACCCTCTCCAAATCTGCAGGATATTTAAACATTGTGTGTTTGTCCTTTATTACCGCTGTCACACAGGAAGTGAAGATTCTTCCGACCAATCAACAGGCTGCAGTGTGTCTAGCTCCACCCTTTAGGGTCAGATCGGCACACTTGGCACCCCAACGGAAGGATACCAAAAAAGTAGGCAGTTTTTTAACATACTGTTGTCATAGAGACAATCCGCACGAGCAGCGCTTTTATGCTACATAAAGCGTTCCAGAGCGTACCGCCAGCGCTTCTCTACCCCCCACAAAAGGAGCCAGGTGCACACCAGGCCGTGTTTGGCATATTGCTGTGTTTTTTAAATTATATTTAATTCATCATGACAAATGCTTTTTGAGTGTATTAATTAAAAGTTTCTTGTAATTCCTTGGAGATAATTTAACAAAGGTGTTACCTGGCTCTTCTTCAGCTCCTCCTCCAGCTGTCTGATCCGAGATTTCGACCATGCTTTCATTTTCAGGAACTTCGCCTCCGATCGGCTGGCTTCTTCTGTTTTTTGTTTTGCTTGGGCTGCAAAATGAAGAGAGGGAAGATGTGATACAATGTTTTGATTAGATGAACATGACTTCTGAAGAGGAGTTACAAATTTACATTCGTCAATGCAACCAATGAGACTCTTTATTTACTGATGGTTTGCTAAAATGCAACTTTGCAATGCTGGTTAAAACCGTCAGAAAAAAAACTGAAAGGTAAAAGAAACAACGATGTCTGTATGGTGTCTTTTCAGCAACTAACACCATGTCCTAACAGCATGAGAGCGTTGGATGTAGCATTGCATCGCATATGATTCTCTACTCTCTAAATTTCAGTTTCTCCTTACTAACATAATAACATTACAACATGTGGTTATTTTATTTTGAAGGTGGAAAAACAGAAGTGTGGTGCTTTTATTTTGAAGGTGGAAAAACTGAAGTGTGGTGCTTTTATTCTGAAGGTAGACAAACTGAAGTGTGGTGCTTTTATTCTGAAGGTAGACAAACAGAAGTGTGGTGCTTTTATTTTGAAAGTGGACAAACTGAAGTGTGGTGCTTTTATTTTGAAAGTGGACAAACTGAAGTGTGATACTTTTATTTTGAAGGTGGACAAACAGAAGTGTGATACTTTTATTTTGAAGGTGGACAAACAGAAGTGTGGTGCTTTTATTTTGAAGGTGGACAAACAGAAGTGTGGTGCTTTTATTTTGAAGGTGGACAAACAGAAGTGTGGTGCTTTTATTTTGAAGGTGGACAAACAGAAGTGTGGTGCTTTTATTTTGAAGGTGGACAAACTGAAGTGTGATACTTTTATTTTGAAAGTGGACAAACAGGAGTGTGGTGCTTTATTTCGAAGGTGGACAAACTGAAGTGTGGTGCTTTTATTTTGAAAGTGGACAAACAGAAGTGTGGTGCTTTTATTTTGAAGGTGGACAAACTGAAGTGTGGTGCTTTGTTTTGACGAGCTGTTGACTCAAATCTCAACACTCAGAGGCTCGTTGATAAACGGCTCACGGTGAGATGAGTAAAGTTTGTCTCGGGTGTTGACACAAATCAAAGCTCAACACTTCAATCATGAATGTGGATATTATTAACGCACCGTTATCACCAGCTAACAAGATCTGCTGAGTGAGAGAAGAGAGTGACAGTGACGTGTAAAGTCTGCTCCAACCTATTTATAATTTATCGATATTTGACGTTGACTT
Organism: Labrus bergylta; assembly: GCF_963930695.1. Taxonomy (NCBI): domain Eukaryota; kingdom Metazoa; phylum Chordata; class Actinopteri; order Labriformes; family Labridae; genus Labrus; species Labrus bergylta. The sequence goes on from NC_089197.1 coordinate 7,069,806, forward strand.
TCACGCTGTTCTGAGCCACGCCACCAGCTGCAGACCCCAATTTGAAGAATCAAAAAAGGCCAATAAATGCCAGATTATGCTCCCATTAAATTGTCTCTATTTCTCTTTAGGAACAGTGAGACTTAAACATTAACATAAAGAACCAACCTTCCAGTTCAGCCACCCGTTCGGTCGATGCTGAATCTGAATGCACGTTTCCGCTCCTCGAGGCCTCCTGACTGGCAGGCGGCGCTGATAACGAAGCCCTCCTCAGCTCCTCCAGCTGTCCCAGGAGGTCCTGCTGCGTCTGGGTCATCTGTGCCTCATGCTGCTCTGTCATTCGCTGCACCTCTGTCCTCTGCTTCTCCATCAGGTCGCGAAGTTGCGCCCTCATCACATGCTTCTCCGCCTCCATCTTTGATTCCAGGCTCTCTCGCTCTACCTGTAGCCGCCGCAGTCGCTCCTGGAGCTCCTGGAGGAGGAAAGTGAGCAGGAGCGGAGGAGCCTTAGACGAGATTCAGGTTTACACTTTGAAGATCGTGAATGTGAAAAGATGTTGCTCCTGACCTTTATCTGTTGGTCCCTGCCGTCCACCTCTCCCTGGAGAACGTCGATGACCTGAGTTTTACCCAGAAGCACCTCCTCCTTCTCGTGGAGCTTCTGTTTCAGAGCCTTGAGAAGCTGAGGAGGACACAAAAAGACGTTTTCAACAAAACACAACAAACCCCACAACGCTACGACATTAAACACACAGTATATAGATTCCACCACCAGGGGGCTCTCAATCAAAACAATAACAGAAGATGACTTTGAGGCTGAGGGGGAATCATGGGAGTGATTCTCTCTACTACTCCCCCCGAACTCTAAGTTGATCGTAGTCATGACAACAGGGTGAAACCCACCTGATGAAGAGAATATGTTTACTGACGAGCTAATGTATCCAAGTAAAATTTACATGATGTTTTTATCACAGCAGTACGGCAGCTTTCAGTAGCAGCTCACGCTTCCTTACAGTGAAGTAGTATCATCAAGTGTTTCCACGGCAACGACAAACATGTCCTGTTTGTCATGAAGGCTGCCAAGACAAGACACGTCCTGTTGCTACTATAAATTAACGACTTCTCTGGCTTTGATAACTTTTGGAAATATTTGAGGAGGTGTAACATTTAGTCCCTCTTTAATTAAGTTACAGTTTTTATTGTAAACATTGTATATGTTGTTCCTTTAAAACCTGAAAAATAGTTCAGTCACACCGCTTTGTTGACACTAAATCAAAATCATGTAGTCAAGTCGTGAGTTTAAAACAATCAGGGGGTTCTGGCTTAAGTTTGACGACAAGGATAACTTTTCTGTTAAACAGCAAACGATTCTTTTATCTTCATTGTTGTTGTTACCTGCTCCAAGTCTGCGCTGGCGTCAGACTTTGCGGCCAGCTTGAAGAGCTCCTGTTCGTGCATCTGGTTAATCTCCATCAGCTGGTTATCCTTCTGAATAATGATGTCTTTGAATGTCTGGATCTGAAAACCAAGCAGAGGGAGCTTTATCAGAACAGAGACAGCAGGAAAAAAAACTTCTAGAAAGCAAACATCTGCACATATATTCAAGTGTTGTCCAAAACTTGAACAGGATCTGGTAATCAATCTAACCTTCAAACATTAGCGGTAAGTCTTCTTAAATCATTTTATGTTCGAGAAATGTGGTGTCGCTACAAGAAAAAAATGGCTGCCATAAATCAAAGTATATCTGCCCGAGTACAACCTGAGTGCTTTGATACTTACGTTCTGTTTGTACATGCTCTCCTTCTGACTGTACTGCTCCTTCTCTGAGTCCAGCAGCTCTTTGAGGCTGTCCGCCTGCTCCTGCAGCAGACTGGAGCTCTCCTCAGACTCTCCCACCTTCCTGGTCAGAGTCTGCACCAGCAGCTGCAGCTCCTGCATCGCCCCGCTGTCCTCTGACACCTGAACACGTGCAGAAACAGTTTAGCATCAAAGACCATTTGAGCATTAAAAATACTGGGGGGGAAAGAGTATTAAGCATGATGTGTACAGCAGAAATTTGTGAGGTGGATGACCTTTTGTTGTAATGCAGGTATAACTGGCTGATCTCCTGCTAACGCTGTTTGCAGGTGGACAATGTACGCCTCTTTTTCTGCCAGCTTCCTGTCCCTCTCTGTCAGCATGGCGTCCATTTCTTCACCTCGCTGCCGCTGGAACTCAACCTCCCTCACCTGGGAGAAAGAAGAAGCCAAGCTCATTAGGGAATAGAAAATAAAGCGGACACTCGACCAACTGCAGGATTTTGCACTTCAGCATTGCCTTCATTTTTTTTAACACCTGAGGTTTCCGCTTGATCTGGGACGAATACAAATATGGTTACAGCCCTAGTAAATGTGATTCATTCATGTCTTTAAAAGTATTGGAAAACCCCTTAAAGTAGACTTTCCTTAAAGTTAGTAAGCTGAAACGTCTTTTGAAATGCTTACTGTTACTGTAACAATTTGCCCTGAGGAGAAATTGCTCCTGTTCAACGTTGTTCATTTTGCTGATAAATAAAACAGACATTAGAAACATCACCTTGTTGTCCAGTTCCTCCACTCTTTGTGCCAGCTGATGCTCCAAGTCCTCCACCTTCTTCTTGAGCAGGACAATTTTTCCTCGACTGGCGTGCTCCCCTCCTTCTGACGACCCCTACAGAGACACAGAAAGACAAGACTTTCAAAAAAAAATCAAGAAACTTTTGGACTACATTTACCAGAAACACAGCTCGGACAGGATCCTTAGAATGAACTGTAACATGTTAGAAATCTCAGAAATGTTTCACAGTGATTTTATGCCGGAGCTTTGGCGCTCCCTAGTGGAAAAAGTTGTATATTACTCAAGTCTAAATAAGGTTCAAAGTAACGAGTGGATTTCAGACGAAACACAGAGGTGATTTTTGGTAAATTATGTATAAATGTTTGTATTTTCATACACACTTTCATGTGTATCAATGTGTGTACGCTTGTACCTTTTTGCCGTGCGTGGGGGTGCCCTGACCTCCCTGTTGTTTCTTCAGCTCCTCCAGCTGTGTGGTGAGGGAGGTCACCTTTGCTTTGTTCTGCAGACGCAGCTTCGACAGTTTGGCCTCGCATGTTTCCTTCTCCACCTGAGACACAGACGATGTGTTTTAATGTAACTTCAGTGACATGCTTTGTTACACTCATCATCTCTAAGAGAACATGTGAGGACACGCTGCCTCAAAAGATGTGACTCTGGTAGTGTAATGATGGACTGCATCGTACAGATGAAGTCTAATCTCACATTCCTGGGTTTATTACTGTGTTGCTGACTTTGACTTTCTGGTTTAATAGTTAACAGGATGCAGGTCTCTTCCTGAATGATCTCAGTCGGTGACAAACACGAGAAGCTGCAGAAGCAATACAAACTTTAAGAGAGAAACTCATGACATTTACAGCACCTGGATTTATCAGCCAGGCCTCTGAGCAAGAGCATTGACAGGAATAAAAAGATGCTACAGAATTCTTTAAAACAGAAAAGAGCCTTAGTGATTGGCTTTAACGTTGGCTGACCATACGTCCAGATTTTACCAGGGCTGTCCAGTTTTCCAGCTCCGTTTCCTGAGTCCCCACAAATATCTATAAAACACTCCTGTGTCCTGGTTTTGAACGGTCGCTGTCATGGTTTTAACCAAAAAGCCCCGTGACATAAAGTGACTGATCTCACCTTTAGTTGGTCGTCTTTGGAGCGTAGTGTTGCATCCTTCTCCCGGATCAACTCTTTCAGCTGAGCGACCAGCTGCTCAGTTTGAGCGAGGCGTTCTGACATTTCTTCTACAGCGACCTCTCCACCTGCAGCAGCAGAGGAAGCACCCCGGGGAGAGCCGGGGCCCTGGAGAGGGGAGACAGAGGACAGGTGGAAGAAGTCAGTGTGTTTGTGAGTTCAAGGAATGCACATCCTGGCTAGACAGAAAGAAAAAAAAACACCCAGTGTTGGAATGAGTGCACTGTTTTTTCTTTGTAGTTACATTTTATAAAACCCTCTGTGAGTTAAAACACAGTTCCATCTGAGGTTGAACTTGAGTACGCTGCAGGTTACCAACATCACCAAATTGAATTTAAAGAAACAGTAAATAGAGAGTGGATTATTACTGGTTATAAAACTGTGCTAGATTCAAGAAACAATGAAAACAAAACTAGAGCCTGACCGATTTTTGGGGCCGATACCGATATTGATATTGGGGAGCGAGGAATATTTCTGATACAATATATTGTGCAATATCTTTCTTAGATCTTTGTTCAATCTGTAGAAATAGATACATAAAGATATACACATTTATTGTGTTGATCCCTCAAATGCAGTTATCAAACACTTGTGGAAAAGATATTTAATGAAGACACTCAACTGTGAGTAACTGAGCATGTACGTGCATCACTGCTAAACACTCTGGAGAGTGATGATGCTTGTTGTAATCCATATAGCGCCCTCTGCTGGTGAAAGAAAACTGCAAGAGTAATATAATGAAACCCAAATTAAATGCCTTTTGGTGAATAAATCAAGTAATATCGGCACATATATGCATATTTTTGTCGGTACATGATCAATCAAAGAGGAGAATAAAGGTCAAATGGGTCCTGGTGAGTTGGAAGTAAAGTGTTAAATAGTGGAAAGGAATCTGAAGAAACTCCAAGGAGAAGGAATGCTGCTCTTATACCACCTCAGATATGCTTTCTTCTAAGAAATGCTTCACTGAATGTAATGATGAGCAGTTTAATCAGAAGTTGCATTATTTTCTAAACATGAGATGGAGATAAGTACATCGGCTGTGGAGTAAATAGGAAAGTGTTGCAGAGGGATTAAAGCCTGAGCAGCGGTCCCCCCTCACAGGAAGTGTGAGCCCTGATTGTCCGAGTCAAAGCCCTGTGCTCAGCAGTCTACATAAATCCAGTCCACATGGACAGCACACAGACTGCAGGGCTTTCACTCGGTTTCTTTACAGCCAATAAAGAGGTTGGTAAGAGGCTGCACAGGAAAACACTAAATGATTCATGAAAACGGAAACTCCGGTCAAAGTCTGAGTGAGAAATTCGGCACACATACAGCTTAACCTAAAAAGTCAGAAGTTTTTCAGGAGTTTTGTGCGAGTGTGAAAGCCCTAAAAGACACCGAATATCTGACTGTGTTCTGTATGAAGATGAGTGATTGTGGAAAAAGTAAGTCGATGCTGATAATACTTCCTCAACGACACACTAATCGTTGTCAGCTGACCAGCGTGGCAATGTGACCATTTAAGTAATAAAGAAATCTGAACCAGTGTACTCACCATAGAGCCAGGCTCCCCCTCTTCTCCAGAAAACCATTTCAGCATGGTTCCAGTTTAGAGCTGAAAATACAAAAACATTCAGCATAATTATTCATCAAACCCAATTCAATTATCTGCATTATTTGGCAGTACAAACATGGTGTCTGCATCGTATGTCAGAACCACCCAACAGATCGTTTGAACTATTCACTGCATTAGTGATGAATCTAGCATGCTGTTTCAACATTTAGAAAATGCTCATATAAGGAGCATAGTTCACAGTTCACCATTTCATTTGAGTTTCATTGTATTTCACTAGCAGTTCTCTTTCACCAGCAGATGGCGCTATATTGAATACAACAAGCATCATCACTCTCCAGAGTGTCGAGCGGTGATGCACGTACATGCACAGTTACTTTCCAGTTGAGTGACCATCTTGTCTTCATCACATATCTCTGGCAGAATATGTAGTTTCTAGCTACATAGTAATAGCACCCTCAAATAGCTGAACTGGCAATAATGTTGATCTGTGCTCTACTCTGTGTTTTCCTACGTTGAATTATTTACAACCACTCTAGATTAGCAGGTCATAGCTGTACAGTCTCTCAGGTTAGTTCATCTGGCAACCTGACCAGCAGGCCACCGGACGCAGGACGAGTGAGACAAGTGGGTGTTGGACAATCAGCCAAAAGAAGAAGACATATGATACATCCTTCATTTACATCACAGCTGATTACACAGTCCGGTTTCAAAACCAGCCAGACGGTTATGTCTCCTATAAGGTTGTCAAAACTTTTAATACTTAATAGTTTTTTGATACCACATGTTTCAAAATAGGAAACAGTCTCTCGTATTTGAATAATCAAGAGGATTTAAAAAAATACTGAAGCTTTAAAAAAAACTACATCTATTTGATGAGTAAGTAAGAGTGACATAACTCAATTGAAAATTGCAAGCAACGGCTGAATGGGTTTGGCAACATTTCAGTACCTAAACATTGCCAAGGTTTTTGTGCAATTTAGGCTGCGTTCAAACTGCAAGCCTTAATGCGCCATTACGATTTTTTGCTTGAAATCTGTCAGATTTGTTTGTATCTGTATGACTCCTGTGAGAACTCGTCACAACCCTGAACCAACCAACACACTCAAAAACCAACAGAGACGTCACACGCAGCACCAACGTGCCGACCCGAGCATCTACGACCTCCTGCAGAAGAACAAAGTTCATTCTTCACATTTATCGATGTTACTTCAGAGTAAACTCTGTTTTTGTTTTTTTTAGTTAACAGTGCCCAAAGATCTTCCACCCAATGGCAAAGTGTTCCAAAGTGTTGGAGTTTCAACCTCAAAAGCACAATCCCTCCTTGATTTTTAGTCAGAAGTGTGGACCCACCAGCAAACCCTGATCAGAGGACCTTAGAGATCTGCTGGGAGTGTAAGGCCGTAGAGGTTCTGTGAGGTTGGCCGGTGCCTGTCCATGCAGGGCTTGGAAAATAAGGACAAGATTCTTGAATTGTGTGTAAAGAAAACAGAATTGGAGGTATTATATGTGACCTTTTGGAGGACCTGGCTAATAGTCTGGCTGCAGCATATTGTACTAGTTGTAAACGGAGAAGGAATGCTTTGCCAAGAAAGGTGAGAAGAGAGTTGCAGCAATCCAAACTGGAGGACATGATTGCATGTTTGGTCATCTCCACCTGAGCTGTGGAAACAATGGGCCTATGTGTGGCAATATGTATCAGCTGATAAAAACAAGAGCAAGCCAGACAATTCATATGATGAACAAGGTGCAGAGACTGAGCACAAACAAGCTCTTATTCTTTACTCCCTTTTAGATCTAGTACCCAACCAACACCTTTCAGACTGAACTGGCCTGGACTTGAGGCCTGAGCACACTGACAGGCTGCAGGATCAGCCAAACTCATTCAGCCAGTCTTACTAACCCCCCCCCCCCCCATGTGACGCAGGAGAAATCAGGTCAAACTAGTTCTCTCACACATTTCCAAATGACACCGTGGCTGTCTGCTGTCTTTCCTCATCATCTCAAAACAACAAACTCGGAACAATTCGTTTTGCAATGTCTGACACAAGAAACATTTTAATAATAATCCACAAGAAGAGAGATGATGGGAACTGTGCTGAATCACCCCTAATCACGGCATGTTGTCAGTTTACCTTATAAAAGAAATGCATTAAGATAGAAGGATGTAAATGAAGGAAAACCCACCAACAGAACCTGCAGACCAACAGAACCTGCAGACCAACAGAACCTGCAGACACTTTTAAACACCGACGTGAAGATGATCAGTTTCCTTTAACTCAATGAAAATCATAGTTTTCAAAACGGGGAAAGACCTCTAATTCTACTTAAAATGCATAAATGTTAACCACTTCAAAAGCAAGGATGCAAACAGCCTGTAAACTGTTTCATGTCGCTTAAAGTTTCTCACTGAAAGAGGTTTTTCACGTCAGCTAAGTTGCTAGCATGAATATGCTAACGCTATCCCTACGTTAACACTTATAACCCGTATCACTGCTAAATTATAACCTTAAAAACTCAACTCTTCAGCCAAAAGAGGGCCTCGGATGTTAAGCATTTTGTCGGCAACACGTTATTTAAAAATCATACTTACAAGTGAGAGCAAACGTGAATCCAGCCAGCTAACTTTATGTGTCAAGCTATGTAGCTACATGCTAACTTAGCTAGCTCTACGCTTGGTAGATTTGCTCAGTCATACAAGTTGCGCTTCAATTAAATATTATTCTTAAGTGCTTACTGGATTCACAGCTTCATGAAAAGTCCACCTGAAGCTTCGTTACCTCGACAAAATCCTCTGAAGTTACATTTTATTCCATTTGGCGACGGGACAGAGATGCATTGGTCACATTTGTCAACAGACAACTGGGAGGATCGTGCGCATGCGCAATTCTGTCAGTTGACAGGTCCCCAGAGGAAAACCCATCGATGCATTAGTGTAAGAATTATTGACTTTAAAGCACAAATAATGTGAAATGATTAAATATAAATGTTTAGATATTTTAGAGCTATAAAAAAAAGCTTCTCTTGAGTTTTTATTCTGTCCAGAAATGCGTCTTCTGTTTGGGTCAATAACTTAATCATGTAAATAGCCCATCATCCTTATCTGAGCTCAATCTATGCACAGTGCTGAATTTATTTACTGCAAAAAAACTCTCAACCTAATGTAAAGCCTATTGGTTACATAATTACATATTATAATAATAATGTTATACATTTGTAAAGAGAGAGCACATCAACATTTCCTTAAGCTTCCCACCTTGAAATAGGCCTATTGCCATGCTAAGTTGTTGTTTAATGATTTACTGTTGTCTCAGTGTGAATTTTGTTCTGTGGTTTCCCTCTCTCCTGCAATGGTTTGATCCAAATAGGGCGAGGCCAAGAGAGGGATAAAGTAGACTCAGCCATTACCTGGGGGGAATTTACACTCAATACAGAGCAGAGTAAATATATCAAGAAGGGGGAATAAAAGTAAAGACCAAGTAATAATAAGCAGGCTGAGAATCGGTAACTTAGTAGTCATAGTAATTGAACAACACGCTACACTTAAAGGGGAAACATCCAACAGGAGTGTGTGATGATTGTCATCAGACAGAAACAATCGAGCATATAGCCTCATATCATGCAAGAACTTCAATCAGGAGGGACAAGAAATGATGTCATGTTTGCAGAAAATAGGACGAGTGGAAGCCAGTTTGAGGAGCGTTAATGCAACCTTTTGCACCCTCGTAGAAGTGGGTCTGGTTGCTGGAGCTTTTTGACCTGTTCAAGCCTTTCCTTCTCCATGACCATGCACCTTGGTAGTTGGTGAAGTGGTGGCAGAAAACCCTATTGCAATTCTTCTACAACATCATCTTTTTACTCACCACCCGTGGCGCACAGCCGCACTTTAATCCCAGCATGCATATTAAAAAGACGCAATGCATTCTAAAGAAACAACTGTTTGAAAGAATGAAGTGTAAAGCTCTGACTCATTGTGAGTTGGACTCTCGGGTAGGATAGCATGCTCTGGTGACCCGTAGGCTCATACACTGGGACACCTTTATATAGACTTAATATATAAGGTCTGCTCCCTCACTGTCTATGTGTTTTTATCACACAGAGAAGTACCGTGTGGTATTGTTTGAGTTCTCAGGACATCCTTATGCCCTCTGTCCCAAATGATCAGAGAGAAATTGGGAAATTGTGGGGCGGCAGTAGCTTAATCCGTAGGGACTTGGGTTGGGAATCGGAGGGTTGAAGGTTCAAGTCCCGATGCCGTGGTCTGGTAGCTGTAGCCCTTGTGCAAGGCACTGAACCCTCAGCTGCTCTGATGCACCTGACTGTGTCATCTCTCCATTTCCACAGGTCCTGTTTGTGCATGTGTGGGCTTTTGGGTAGTGTGCACCCTCAGCCTGGAATCTGTTGTAGAATGACATGAAACTCAAGGAGCTGGAGTCCTTAGAGGTTTTACAATCTAAAATTGAAGACGTAAAATCAGATTCTACAGGATGTCAGTGTTTGTAGCTCGACAGTTTAAACCACAGACTCCCAGATTTGACTCATAAATGTTTTTTCAAAAAGGTTACTGGTTTGTAAATCATACGGTCTCTCTTTTTGTCTCAATCTGTAACTTTGTGTTTGTGCTGCTGACCGTCTCGAGCAGGTCTCCCTTGGAAAAGAGGTTTTTAATCTCAATTAACCTGGTTAAATAAAAATCCATTCATCCATCCATTATCCATAATGCCGATCCCAGCTGTGACTGGGAGACTGGACTGTTCACCAGTCAATCACAGGGCTGACATATAGACAACCAGCAACACTCATATTCACACCTACTTGAAATTTTAGAGTCAGCAGTTAACCTAACAAGCATGTCTTTGGACTGTGGGAGGAAGCCGGAGTACCTGGAGAAAACCCTCACATGCACGGGGAGAACATGCAGACTCCACACCTCCTCGCTGTGCGGTAACATCGCTAACCACTGCAATATAACATCATTGCAAAAAAGTGATATAAAAAGAAAGGAAAACGTGCCCTCACTGAAGCCGAGGGTATCACGTCTGGTGTTGTGTCACACATGAGACACCGTCACCTCCACCTGCTGTCCCCTTATAGTGACCACCTGCGACCCTTTACCGTATGGATTTAGCCTGCCTTACTAATCTTATCCTTTAAGGCTCTTTGCCTTATATGGTATGATATAATGGCCGACCCAAACCACCAGGATCACGTTGATCACTACTTGAATATATCTGCACCTACAACTCAAAACCTCTGAGACAGACACACAGGTTGAAATATTTACTGTGAGTTATAAGTATCAATCATTAAAATGGGTTTAAAGGTATGTGTCCCTGTAGCTGTAACTGGTGTCCCATTGAAACTAAAGGGTATCATACTATTAGGTAAAGAGCCTTAAAAGCTAAAAATAGTCACTCGGACTAAATCCATATCGTGAAAGCTCCCGTGAGGTCTCTGTGAGGCAACTGTGAGGGCTTTGGTAGATGCAGGACTGGAGCTCATTTAGGTTTTATATCACAGCTTATGGAGGAAAATAAACACACTTAAACACTGTAACTTGCTCTGTGTGTAAAATGGAAACACATAACTATATCATAAATCCAGTCTATCCTGTGTAAATGTGTCTCTGAGTCATGACTGTCCACAATTAGTGAGAAGCTCGAGTCCCGCTGGCTGTGTTGTTGTCAGAGCCGTGTTTACATGGACGAGACGGGCGGCTCCTCCCCTTGAGTATAAAAGCTGTTTCAGTTAAGGACTAGATAGAAGAAGAAGAACATACTCACTGATTATTTGGATGTTAGTAAGAGTTTTTAGATCACGCTCATTCTGTGTCAGTTTACATGCAATGTGAAGCTACGAACTAAAGAGCGCTAACATTAGCATGCTAACACAACAATGTAAGACACAGCTTGAGTCGAGGACAATTTTGTCCGCCTTGCGCTTAATGCTTAATTATGGTGCCTTCTAATTAATAACTCCTTTATGTGAATGTGACTGGAGTGGGGTTGGAGGTGTGTCTCTGGAGGAGAGCGGAGGCTTCAGTATGGAGGAGGCGTGGCCAAACAGCAGTTTGTTTTGGTTTTATTTGAAAAACACATGATCAGACAATAAATGGAATGGGATACTCTTTTAATTGGGGGGTAGAGACAGGAGTGGATGTTGGGAGGAGAGAGAGTTGGATGACATGCAGCAAAGGGCAGAGGTCGGATTTGAACCCACAGCCGCTGCGACGAGGACTACAGCCTCTGCACTCTGGTGCATATATCCCATATCCAGATTGGGATATTCTTGACTTTCTGAAGTTTAGGGTCTCGTTGCAGCCAGGTCGTAGTCTCCATGCAGGATTGTACAGATGTAAAAAACATTTAAGGGGAAAGAAGATATCTGGCTCTCTTCGGCCGTGACTTGTTGGCCCTTTCCCAAAAAAGGGACCTCAATGAAAGAAACAGATGTCCCTTTTTTTAATTAAGCCCTCAGATTACCCTGAATTTGAACTCTCCCTGATTGAAGTCACACCGCAGATCACGTCCGTGGACAATAACAAATATAGTGAATGTTCTCCAATGTTTTTTTGAGTGAACAAAAAAAAAAAACGTAAGGCAGCGTATTACTGTCTCTTTAAGTCCAGTCATTTATCATCACTGTGTCTTCTCCTGCCGCTCAATGAACCAATCGCAGGGCCCGATGTCCAGTTTGAGCTGATCCATCAGCCACGGGTCCTTTTCAGCGCCCTCGATAAATTCCTCTAAAGAAATCCGACCTGAGCGGGAGAAACGCAAAATCAGAACAAATACAGTGATAGGGAAGCAAGAACATGTAGGCATGCTGTATTAAAATCAACACAGCTCTTACTGTCTCTGTTCTTGTCCACCAGTTCAAATATTCTGTCACAAACATCTTCAACATTTGTGTCCGTGACGCTCGGGTTGTTGTGTTTCTTTATCTTGTGGATGATCTGAGGAGACATACATCAGAGAGTAAGACCAACACAAGCAAGGATGTAGAGAGGAGGAAACAACGTCAGGAAGTGAGAACAAACAGCTTTAAGTCTGATCGGACACACAGGTGCTGACAGGAAGTGACCAGAGGTGCTGACAGGAAGTGACCAGAGGTGCTGACAGGGTTCAGGTAAGGAGGAGCCGTTTTGTAAGCGAGCAGCAGAGTTTTAAATTTGATTCGAGCAGTAACTGGGAGCCTGTGGTGTGATGTGTGCTGTTTTGGGCAGGCTGAAGACCATTAGTGCAAATTCTTGGCTGTAAGATATACAGAATCATGAGCATGATATAGAACTGTGTCGTCTGCATATAGATGATTGATGATTTCATCAAGCGGTGTAAGAAACCAAAGACATGTGCATAGATTTAAGATGGAAGTCAACACCAATCCAAACTGATACTAAGAGACGGACTGTTGAACTAGTTGAAGTACCTGGGTCAGTCTTATAACATCTCAGCAACGTCTTGACTTTCCCAGCTAACTAAACTGGTTTAGTGTGCGCAGTAAACTGGTGACTCCAAGCTGGAGTCTGTCCTCACCTTTGGCCTGATCACCTGGCCCCAGTTGTTCAAAAGTAACCCAACAGGATTAAAGCTATTGGAAAGGTTTCAACCTCGGGGATCAAGTTGCTCAAAAGTAAATAAGGATTATGTCATTAGAGAGAGGATCAGTTCATCTGATCCTGGTTTTAATCCAGATGAAACCTCCAGTTTGTGTTGTTCAGAATTTTGGATAAGGATCAGGATTACCTGGATCCAAAAACTCCGGATCATCCTGATCCCAGCAGAGAGCAGGATTCATGCTGGATTACAGTGGACAAAATGGAAGTAAGCTCATAAATCACTGAGACAAAACAAAATAGACTGTCTGCACGCCACCTCTACCATCTCCGTGCTCTAATGAACCTGCTGCATTATGTTTCCTGTTCTCCAGTATGGTCTTCTCCACTCTTTACTTCACATTGAGATTCTGTTCAACTACACGTAGCATTGATATAAAGACACATATTCTCATTATAGTGTCGTATAGAGGACTCTGTTGCTTCGTCTGTTACTTTTGCATCTTTTTTTTACTCCACATCTTACCTCAGGAGACCCCCGCCCCCGCTCCTCTCTTACAGGGATAGTCTCCAGCTTTGAGGTGCATGTGTGAACAACCAGATCAGGAGAATATCCGGAGCAGTCCATCTGAAATAATCTAGATATTTTCAGGAGTGTGTATGTGAAAACGACTAAGGTAAGGTGACATGGTATGTATTCCTGAGAGGAACTGTCAGATCGTGTTGATTTGGCGCCAAGTGGTCGCGAGATTTACTATTTTCTTTCACTTGAGTCTTGCCGGAAAGTCAGGGTACACAAAGAGCTGTTTGCGTTCACATTGTTTGGGTCTGTGCTTCTTGGTTAACCGTGTTTTGGAAATAAGTTAGCCAAAAGTGCACAATCACACACAGCGCTCGTCGTTGATTACAAACTACACATCAACCTCACACAGACTCGTAGTACGGCTCGTCTCCACATGAACCCTGTTGAGTTGAGAGGCAAAATGAAAGCAGGAGCTGATTTGTCTGTACACGTGTGAATCAACCTCTGGGTTGCGCCTGTTGCTTTTGTCATGGAAAAATACTATCTGTCTGTTGCCTTCGTTTGACCTTCAAAGATTAGGATGATTGTGCGTCATTTCGCAATTAGAAACTGTTTCTCTGTATGGCCTTGGTCTGTATCTCCAACAGGTACGCTCCTCAGGATCTGGGCACAGCATGATCTTAGATCAGTGTGCCCTCCTGACAAAGGAGTTTCTGTTGATGTTCCTCCGTACCAGGTGCCTTATAGAAGCTTGCATAGATAAATCACCAGGCAAACTAGCAGAAGGCGTAGTCACTAGGGCAAGCTGAAATCAATGATGATGTATCACTCAAAATACCTAAACCTGTGAAAGTATAAATATGCTCTGCAACCTGGACTGCCCTGGGAATCTTTGATGCACTTGTGACTGATGTTACTTTTGTAGCTGATTGCCCCTTTTGCAAAATAACTTTTTACTATATGCAATAAAATACACAAAGACAAAAGACTTTGACTTGAGATCTTTCATTACCAACAGAAAAATCCACAAAACTTTTGTAAGTCATAAAAGCTAGCTTTCCATGCGTGAATCCTGGTGTCAAAGCATCTTTCAGAACTGACGGGTTACATAAGCCCCGTTTCCACCAAGCAGTTCAGTTCGACTCGTCATGGTATGGCACGCATTTGGTGGCGTTTCTGTCAAAAGTTGGGTGAAGGTCCCAAAAGTACCGGTCCATATTGCCTACTTTTTGCTACCTTTCTGTTGCGGTGCCAAAGCATACCAATCCGACCCTAAAAGGTGGGACTAGAAACACTGCAGTCTGTTTATTGGTTGAAAGAATCGTCACTTCCTGTGTAATAACCCGCCATGTTTAAATATCCAATCAACTTACTTACATTCAAGGCTAGTGTAGAATTTATTTGAGAACATGTCAGCACTGTGCACCACACCAAAAGCCAATCAAATGTGAAGTATACATGTGTAGTCCAGAGTGAACTACAGAAACATCCCAATGAACAGATTGAAATCCTGTGTCTCGTTATGGATAATTAACTGAATACTTACTTTGATTATGTGTCGTACTTCTTGTCTGTCCAGGCAGCCGTTTCCATCTCTGTCGTAAACTTTAAAAGACCACTTCAGCTTGTCCTCCAGTTTCCCTCGAAGAACAAGATGCACCGCTGTTACATACTCCAGGAAGTCGATGTGACCGTCCTGAGGAGCACACACACAGATACATCAGGCTCACTGCCTTCAAACAAAAACTGAGGGGTTCACTTATCCAAACCCTCTATAACACCTTACCTTATTGGTATCAAATGATCGGAACAGATTGTCCATGTAAGCAGATTCTTCTTCAGAGGATCTGCTGTTGACTCCAAAGATCTTCTTGAATTCATGCAGGTGCAGGTTTCCACTCGGGCATTCGCTGGCAAACTTGCGGTAGAGCTCCTGGATGTTCTGAAGAGTCACCTCTTTCTCTGTGCCGCTCTGTCCCTGACCCATAGTTTCATAAATAAAAGTGTCTGATATAATGAAAACACCTTACATAGAAGTTGTTAGGGACATCCATCTCTGCACCTGCCATGAATCCATGGCTTAAGCCCCCCGTCAGACTACCCAGTGTGGGCTATTTTAAGCTAACAAATCCAGTAGATTTTCCAGTGATCCTGGTCAAATCCCTCTCAAGAATTCCACTTTCTTTCTTCAATATTTGTGCGTCCTCCGCTCTCACTCTCAGCGACTGCACATTATTCCAGATTAACTCCCCGCTGAGCTTTAAAGTGTTTGCTTGTTAAGCAACAGTTCCTTCTGGTTGCTGGACAGAGTGAGTGGATTGCCCCCCACGTAGAGACAAAAGGCCACCTTCTGAGCTCGCAGGAAGATTAAAAGATATTGTGACGTCAAATCCTGGGCGCGATCGCGGTGAAACTTTGGATCCGCTTGAGGTCGGTCTGTGCACACTTCACCCAGCCTCACCTGCCAGTAATGTGATTATTGCTGATTGTGTAAAATAAACGTGAATAACAGACTCAACCTTCTGGTGTTATGACCAAAGATTGGACTGATTTCAGGTGGCTGAATTGAACGTGTTACGCCTCACCAGAAGGCTGACTGTCCACATGTTGACTTGACCCGCTAAAGCACATAAAACACCTTCCCAAAATCCAAACTATGAGAAAAACGAAGAACTACATGATAAAATAAAGATCAACTGATCAACATAATTCCTGACTGAGAAGCAACAGGTGACAGTCTCCACCAGCGATGGCTGGTTTATTGTTTTTAGGGGGGGGCCACAATTTCTCACAGATGGACTCAGTTGTATAGCTTAGGTTATTAGCTCGATGCTAACACATACAGAAAATGTCACTACCTGGCTAACATAATTAGCATTTTAATGAAAAGACCTAGTTTATTTATTTTTTATTTTTTATTTTTTTGAAGATTATTTTTGGGCATTTTGGGTCTTTATTGGAGAGATAGAACAGTGGATAGAGTCTGAAACCAAGGAGAGAAAGAGAGAGTGGGGAATGACATGTGGGAAAGGAGCCACAGGTCGGATTCGAACCTGGGCCGCCCGCTTGGACGACTACAGCCTCCATACATGGGGCGACAATCTGTGGAGACAAACTCTTTATCTCTCAGTTCAGGGGACATGTCCCTCTGCTGCCTCCTTATGGGTGGTGATGTGTAATGCATTCAGGGATGTATTTCTCCTGCGCTCCTTGAAGCTCCTCCTCTCTCTTGTATGGAAGCAGATGTGCAACTTGTAACGAGGGTCAATGGAGGCCCGGAGCGCTGGAGTCCGGCACCCAAGACAGGCATGAGGCTCTCTCTGCTCTGAAGTTATCAACATTCGAACATATTAACTGGACAAACTTATAACACACTTACTGGATAATTTATTTAAAGGTCTGTAGATATAACTGGGTGGAAAAACATGTTTCTTCACTCAAAAAACAAAACAATTCATTATTGGGGTCATCTGCCCCATTTATTTATTTTTAATCTGTTTTCCCGACTGGCAAAAGTAAAAATGAGGAACTTAGAGTAATTATAAATACTTTAACTCTCAGGTACTTTACTTGCTTATTTAGTCTTGTCTAGGCACACATGACCTGCTTTACTTAGTGTGCAGAGGTAGATATTTTCGAGAAGTGGTAAAGTCGAACTTGGATCACTTTATGCGTCATGAACTTTGTCATCTTTAACACCTCAACTCATGCAGAAAAACTGATGTGCAGAAAATATATAAATAACCTCCATTCATCCATTATCCATGTGGGGTCATGTGGGGCTGGAGGTGACCCCAGCTGTCATCGGGCGAGAGGCGGGGTTACACCCTGGACTGGTCACCAGCCAATCACAGAGCTGACATATAGAGACAGACAACCAGACACACTCACATTCACACCTACAGACAATTTAAAGTCAGCAGGTAACCTAACGAGCATGTCTTTGGACTGTGGGAGGAAGCCGGAGTACCCGGAGAGAACCCACACATGCACGGGGAGAACATGCAGACTCCACACAGAGAGTCAGACGGGGATTCAAACCAGGGTGTTAACCACTAAACCACCGTGCAGCCACAAACTAAACCTCTGAGGATTAATTTGACCTTTGTGGAAGATTTAAACATTTCTGACTTTGGGGACCTCTAGTGGCAGGATCATGAAATACATGGAGTTCAAGAGTCATTCAAGAAATCACAGCATAAAGTGTGTATGACAAAAATGTTTTATTCACAAAAATAAGTTCACATTTGAAACAGAAACAGCACGAGTTCTTTTACAGTTTCAGACCTGTATAAAAAATAAAGGAATAAATAAATGACACTGAATATATTCTTCCATTGTCTGGTTACTGATTGCATAAAGAAACTGAGAGGACAATTCTGCAGAAATATCGTCAAACAACGTTAATTCTCTCATTAAAAATAAATGCATTGAAAAACTACTTCATGCAAAAACTCTCCAGGGGATACTTCAATATATTCTTTAAAATGTTTAGATATAGATTTCCCATATAATGTTCAGAACACGTTTCAAAATAAAAGCCTATTTGAATTTACCAAACAAAAAAACAAAAATTATTTCTCACAGTTTTGTTAATGACCAGAGTGTTTTCTTAGTTATTCTTACAACAGCCACCTCTAAACTAAAAGAAACACACAATAATTAATGTTAATTAAGTCAAAAGAGAGTCCTCTGTCGTGTAATGAGAACTTCAACACGTCCTCTGTGAGTGATGGGTTTTTGTTACATCGAGGTGTTAGCTTCTCCACAGACAAACAGCAGGACTGAGACCATCGCAGCTGCTGTCAAAATCACAGCAGAGCCGCAGTCGTGCTAAAGAGCCCCGAGCTCCAGCTCAAAGTCACCTGAAGCTCAGCAGCAGAGGGACAAAAGAAGAAAAGCAGCAGACCCCCTCTGTCAGCTTTAAACAAAGACCTGTGGACTCTGATCCCACTCAGCCGAACACATCATGTTAACTTCCCACAGTTCTGGATGACCCAACTCGATGCGTTCACATCCAACTTCAGCATCTGCATGACCCACTCGTCCTGCTGTGCTCCCTCGATGAACTCGGACAGACTGATCTGACCTGAAGAGGAGAAAAGAGAACACAAAGTTCATGACATCATAACAAAATGTCAAAGAATTAAAGCAAAAAGGTGTAAATGTTTAGATACTCACAGATACTCTACCACAAACTTTACTGTGTATGTAAGAGGTCAAATTTTAGCTTAGGAGTGAACGTCCTACATAAGGTCCTCAGCCACCAGGGGGCACAATAACCCACATATCCATCCATACATCCATCCATTACCTATAACGCTTTTCCCGTTCTGGGTCGCAGGGGGCTGGAGCCAATCCCAGCTGTCATTGGGTGAGAGGCTGGGTTAAACCAGCCAATCACAGAGCTGACATATAGAGACAGATAACCAGCCAAACTCACATTCACACCTACGGACACTTTATAATAATAATGTATCCTTTATTAATTCCACGAGGGGAAATTCAGTTTTACACTCTGTCTAATGAACATGCTACACAAACACAGGCCGAAATACACACACATGCACAAACAGGATCCTATGGACATGCAGTAATGGAGAGGTCTCAGAGCGAGGGGGGGCTGCCCACAGCAAGCGCTCAAGCAGTTTTGGGGTTTGGTGCCTTGCTCCAGGGCACCTCGGCAGTGCTCAGGAAGTGGACTGGCACCTCTCCAGCTACCAGACCAATTTCCAGACTTGGTCCGTGCCGGGACTTGAATCTGCAACCCTCCGATTCCCAACCTAAGTCCCTATACAGACTGAGCTACTGCCGCACCAGAGTCACCAGTTAACCTAACGACCATGTCTTTGGACTGTGGGAGGAAGCCGGATATCCCAGGAGAGAACCTAAACACCTCACGGGGAGAACATAGGTACCAAGAGCAGGCCTTCATTCTGGGAGTGTAATGTTCTCGAAGGGTAATACGGCACTATTAGCTCTTTAAGATAAGATGGTGTCTGACCATTAAGAGCTTTGTAAGTGAGAAGAAGGATTTTAAATTCTATTCTAGGAGCCCCCCCCCTTGTTGTCTCTTGAAGCCTAATTCTGGTATTGGGATTAAACAAGGGCAGCAGTTACATGTTGTTGGGGCAAACTAGCAGGTGCAAAAAACATCCAGTAGAATGTTTTGTTGGGGGAAATTGTGCCTGATCAAAGTTACATCCACTAAAAGTTGTTGTTTTTGTCAGATTGTTATTCTGAGCGTCTGACAACATTACAGAAAACAACCATACAGAGAGAGAACATTTTTAATCCTTAATCCTCCTGGCAAACAGCTACAACACATCAGCCACGCCCCTAATTATTCAAAATGCATAACTCTGTGCTTGACAAAATCGAGTGAAGACAAAACCTCACTCACCGTCTTTATTCTGGTCGACCTGATCGAAGATGCGGTCACAGATCTCAGACGGCGACATGTTGACGTCATTACTCAGGAGATTGAGTTTGCTGATAATCTGTGTGAGATAAAAGAAAAGATGTCTGTCATCAAATGCTATAACAAAAATGTAGACTTAAAAATCTACATGTCTAGAAGTTTTTGATTGGGGACGTGTTTCTGGTTTTGGGCGCTAAACTCCAGCGCTCTGAACCTCTACTGAATCCTGTTCTACGTTTTATGTTTTCTCCTCTTCCACAAGCGAGAGAGGAGCATCGAGGATGATTTTTATTCCCCCGGTTAGGTCCACAACCTTCCCCGGTGTTATGGTCTTAGTGAGTGACATGCCTCCTGTACGCAAGATGATTTTTCAGAGATATTTATGGTCTTTGTCTTGACTCGGTCTCGGAGCACTCTGGTCTTGCGTATGTCTCATTCTCGGTCATAAAACTCACTTATAAAACCTTAAAAACCTTATTTTCTATAACCGCCTTTCAGATAATCTCTTGTGCTGATGTTTCATTTTGCGCTTGTTTTGACTTTAATTTGGTCTATAATGTGCAAACTTTATATATCAATACAGTTCATTATAATCCCTGTTAAAAGGACTACATAATCCTGCCCTTAGATAACTGTGAGAAATGTTACCTAAATCGCCCTGAGCCAGATCAGACCAGGTGGGCAGCGGGCTAATTTTACATCTGTGCATGTAGAAGCTTACTGTGAAGTGAAGTGTTTATTTTAAGAAAAGCCCCCACACAGAGCATCCACTCCTCACTAATGCTCCGAGAGGGAACATGAGCTCTGAGCCTTGGGACTGGGTCACTGATATAATCTGTTTGGAGAGGATTTCTGGGTTACGAAACTATTATTGACACGCTGAGATAAATATATCCCGCTCCTGATTGATCATTTACAATTCACATTTTTACATTCAAAGCACTTTTCAGAACAAACAGCTGATATCTGTAAAGGCGTTTCTCACCCTAATGATGCTTTTCACCTCCTTCCTGTCCAGCCTGCCGTTGCCGTCCTTGTCGTACATCTTAAACGACCATTTCAGTCGATCCTCAAGATTCCCCCGTAAAATCAAGTGAAGAGCGGCGACATACTCGATGAAATCAAGAGCGTTGTCCTGAGAATAAATGACACAGAGTTGCTATTTGTAAAATTCCATTAGGAGAACTTCTTTAAGGGGAGACTGGGGACGGTTACAACACTTAGCATGTTGTTCCTCTCTCGGTTACTCAAACTGGATCAAAGACACTGAAACATATTGAAGTCAAATCTGCCTAAAAATGATCCCTCCCTTGTTTAGACAATCTCATAGAAGCGTGTATTTATTTTGGATTGTTTTCTGACTTTTTAAATTTTTTTAGGATTTATTTTTGGTCTTTTTGGGCCTTTATTTGAGAGATAGGACAGTGGATAGAGTTGGAAATCAGGGAGGGAGAGAGAGTAGGGAAAGGAGCCACAGGTCGGATTTGAACCTGGGCCACTCGCTTGGAAGACTACAGCTTCCATACATGGGGCGCTCACTAACCACTGCACCACCAGCGCCCCGGGTTGATTCCTATCTTGATGCGACTTGTTGAATTCTCAAATTGCCTTATTTGTCGGCTATAATTTGTTTTGTATTTTACCAGGAAAATTGAGTTACATGATCTCTTTTTAAAGAGATTCCTGGCCGAGACAGCAGCATCAATGTTTCACACATGAGAACAAAAGAGGGACGATGAACAGAAATGACATCAATCAGAAGTATACAGTCGTCAAATGATCCTCCAGCCTGCCTTTAATATCCTCCAAAGGTGACTAAATGTTCTCGTTTAAGGAGACTCGGCAGCTCAGAACATGATTGAGGAAAAACACTAAAAGCTCTTTTAGTTGCCGACAGCTTCAGGAATCAGCAGAGAACATAAAAAGGAAGGCAGATCATGTAGTTTGGCCTCACATTAACTTGAATCTGAATCTTTAAACTTTTTTGGAGGGCAAAAGTTCCATTTTGCAACTGACGTCCGCCCTGGGGTCGGGTGCAACACTGATCTACGAGGATTGCAGGATACAGAAAAAAAAGACTTTTCACAATTCATCTCTTTCATTCCTCAATAAGCGTTGGTACTTTTTAATACTATAGATTGTCAAAATAAAGGAGATCGTGTCGTGGTATTGAAAAATATCGAAGTTTAAAACATTCTGATAACTAAATTTGGCGGTCGTGTCTCTGGCATGTTTCTGATTGGAGGAATAAGACTTGTTGCAGCCGTCCCCGGTCTCCCCTCCTACCTGATTGGTATCGAAGGAGCGGAATATGGTCTCCATGTAGAGCGACTCCTCTGCAGAGCTGCTCGGCACCTTGAAGATCCTCTTGAACTCGTGCAGGTGCAGGGCTCCGCTGGGACACTCCTTCATGAAGAGGATGCACAGCTCCTGAATCTGAGCCAAATCCATCTCCTCGTTGTGGCTCTCCTCTTGTCCCATGGCGGGTTTGAGTTCGTCAATACAAAAGAGAAAAAGAGAAAAAGAAATCCTGATGTGATGTTTTTGCTCCACTTTTCTGACCGTGTGTGGGTCACCAAGGCGTCTGCTCTCACACTCCAATTGAACTAATGAGTTTTGCAGTGCAGCTCAGCCTCTCTGTCAAAGCAGAGGGATGGCAGGCTATTGATAGGTCAATCTGATTAGCTCGTTAATCACTTGATCTTTAGCCGACAAGCCGAGTGAGGCCAAAGGCGACTCTGAAAACTTGGCAACACTGTCGTTACTAAAGGCCAATTACTGGGCCAACCGTGTATCAAGTTAATCACAGAATCAGTACTCAATTAAAGCAGCTGGCTCTACATTTCATCACACTCTGACACTGTTTGAATTTCAGTCTCTCATTCAGCTATTCTTCTGTGGAGCATGGAAACTATCTGAAGACAGAAGAAGATTATCCAAAGACTCCAAACAACCACAGAAGAAATATTCTTCCTTTTATTTTATCTTGGTACCTATTTACACATGTATACGTTCCTACTTTTCCCAAATCAACATGCCATATTTTACTTATACTAATATGCTAATGAGGTGCTAATATGATAATGAGATGCTTGTCAAAGGCAGGGATTGGTCCAGGGTGTGTGTGTGTGTGTGTGTGTGTGTGTGTGTGTGTGCTATTTGTATCTCACAGGTGAATAGAATCCAATAGAGCAAACGTTTCTCTATTAAAGCTTTAAATTATTTGTTGCTGTTTCAGGCTGCGGGCGACATCATGAGATTCATGAGAACTGTAACTCAATCTATTTATATATTTTATAGAGACAGCAGTGATATGGCTTACAATCATGTGTGGAGTAGTGATACTGGATAGATGTGAACAGCTGATGAATACAGGACAAGATGTGCGCTTGCTTGGAGGACTGCATGAGACATAGTGTGATATACATAAGAAAGCTTCGAACCACTATCTGGCGCCAGTGCACTTACTTGCATTGCATCAGTTGTTGAGAACTGACTCACTGAAAGAGGCAGACTCTAGTGGACACTGGAGGAACTGCTGCTGTAAAGTTGGACATTTTAACATGGGGCTCTATGGGGACTGACTCACTGAAAGAGACAGACTCTAGTGGACACTGGAGGAACTGCTGCTGTAAAGTTGGACATTTTAACATGGGGCTCTATGGGGACTGACTCACTATTGGAAACATCCTCTTGTGGACAGTGGAGGAACTGAATTTTTTGTGTGTAGTTCCTCATTGTCTTTATTTTTTTTTTACTTTGAATGAAGAGATGAGCTGCGGTCAGAAAAGAGAGCAGGTCGTATATCTTCGTTACATACGGGAGGTTTTCAAACGTTTACTCCAACAATGACAATGTTCATACACACCTTTCAAAGAGCAGGAATAACTTCATGGTGAATAGTGACTTAGTATCTTATGTTATTGAGCAAATCAGACAGAAACACCGAACATGATTATAATAATGATTCCTCTTTTTTTTATTACAGACATGAACATGAAACATGAAAAAGTGAACATTTGGAAAATGCAATGGTGAAATCATTCTTCATAACCTCAACATCACTGTCTTTTATTTTCTTGTTACCTGACATTCACTGATGTGTCTGTGACAATCAGAAGTCAGAATGAGAAGTGGTCCAGGCACTGCATCTTTCTGACTGATGTAGAAAACAAGATCAAAATCCTGAAATCATCGGGGGGAAAAAAAGAAGAATGTGCTGAAGAAAATAAATGTCAAACAAACCAGCGCATATTTCAATACTGGCATTATTGTATCATCTCTGTGACAGTTAGAGTGATAGATCGAGGTAGAGTTTTTGGTTTCACATTTGTTTTTATAGCAAAAATAAAATAAATAAGAAAATAGATGTATGGATGTTGATTTCTGTTCTGTTTTTTTAGCCCTGATTCTGCTCAGATCTGTCCCAATTAATTAGAAATCCCTCCTTTCAAACATTCTCCTTAAACACTGTGAAATAATGTGTGCAGGGTCAGGGATCAGGGCGTGACTTAACAGATCTACACGATGCCAAACTGAGCCAGGTTGCTCAGCTCCATGTCCCCAAACGCCTCCCAGGGACAGACCACTGCAGAGTCTGCAAGAGAGAGACAAAATTCAGTGGAAACAGTGGAATTCTGCAAAGAAATGATATTAAGATTAGTGTGGGCAACTGAAACATTATATTTATATTATATTACCTAATATATTTATAGTAAGCCTTGTGATTTAAAGGTCACATATTATTCAGAATCCACTTCACCATGTTTCTCTAACACTAATGTGTGTCTCTAGTCTGTTTTCAAACCCTCCAATGATGAGAAATGTCCATCCTCTCCATCTTTCACCTGCTCCACTTTTCAGAAAATGTGTGCTCAAACAGGCTGTTTGGAGATTTTCCCTTCATGACATCACAAAGGGCAGTAGCCCCTCCCCCAGGTGGGTGACACTCCCACAGCTAGGTGTTTGTTCTGCCCTCTGAGTCTGCCTTCTCACCGTAAACAATAAGACATGGAGCGAGAAAGCCCAAGCCCTTCCAGAGAGGGGACGGGGTCAGACACAGCTCATTTACATTTAAAGGTACAGACACAGAAACAGCCTGTTCTGAGCAGAGCTGAAATAGAGGGGTTTATAGGCATGATCAAATACAGGATCAGAGTGGATTTAGAACAAGAAACTTCACAGACATGTTTTGAGGAGCTCTGAGACTTATTTAAACTGGTTCAAGAGGAGGAGAATAGGTGACCTTTAAAGAAAAGTAATCAGCTGTCACATGGGAGCCTACTCCTCTCGGTCACTGCAACAAGCCCACGCATCACAAATCCAGACTAAATATAAATCTCACACTCACCTCCGAGACCCTCCATCCCTGGAACGTCATCAAACCTTCAAACAAAACAGAGAAAATGTAAGATTTAGAAGAGAGCAGGATGATGTATCGTGATAAAGGGCATGCTTACACACTGATTCCATACCACCAAATGATTTCCATGGTCATAGGATGTTAATCATTATCTTGTGTTGCTTCAAAGTCGATGTGATTAGTGCAGACAGAAAGGGTAAAATAATGCTCTTCGTTCATGTGTGTGCACAAACTTCAGGCCACCCCTGCACAAGTCAGTACCCCAGTTGGGCCACCCCAGTCCAAAAAAGTCTGGACACTCCCTTGTTTGTGATAGAAGCTCAAGTTTTTCTGGCCTCTAGATGTGAGACTCGTGAGAAAGAGGTTTTAATCTCTGACTTTGGAGTCTGAGGAGGTTTAAATCTTTTCGTCTTTGTGGATGTGTATGATGGGAAATGATGTAGAGTATGAAATAAGCCGCCTCACCCCTTCTGTCCTAAAAATAAACTTACTGTAATAAACTTACATAATGTCATAACTGTGACAACAAACAGCTCTGCACTCACCTGACAACAAGCTTACACTTCAGCCTCAAAATACACACACCTTTAAGACAGTCGCTATGAGTGACAGGATTACATAGAGAGCTAATGACTAACAGAGACGCTATCACCTGAGCATGGGGGCTGTTGCATGGTGTAGTGTGTTCTCCATTGACTGATGAAGCCTGAGTGATGTCACCCGTCTGTTCCTGCAGGGGGCGCTGGAGTCCCATCGATGGCGGTCTCCATGCTGGAAATGCTGTCTCAGCTTAACTTTCAGTCAACCTATCGACAGACTGAGAGCTGGAGCTGAGGCGGGTTTTAAACCTCCTGACAAACCATTACACCGCGCCCGCCTCACACTTTAGTCAAATGAACTGGACTGTAGGGGTGAAGTGTGTTTAGGCAAGGTACGGATTGCCTAGTGCGCCCTAAGATTCATTATTTTTTATTTGTTGTTAATTATCTTTAGAAGTTTTGCTTTTTATATATTTTGTGAAAGCCCCATAACGGTCCTATGATTAAGAAAGCAACATACTGTACAGGTGATGCGTTTAGGGTTACACTGCAGTTTATCCTTAAAGGGAACATATTATGAAAAATCCAGTTTTTGAAAATATATTTGGGTAACCTGAGTGTCTACTGAGCCACAAAATGTGAAATAAACCCATCCAGTCCTTTTCTTTGTTTGTGGTCTGCATAAGTCTTACAACACAGAGAAAAATGCTCCGTTTCAAATTTGCTCTCCTTGTGACATCACAGTGGGATTCTGGTTAAAAAATCGCCTCCCCTCCCCTGGTATCTCCACCCATGGACTCTACCCCCAGAACAAACGTTTTGTGCCGGTCAACCGTTTTTATTTTACAGAGGAGTGATGTCTACGGGGAAAACTCAGTGGGGCCGCTTCAGACGCTGGAGAGCAGGACCTTAAATTAACATCCGCCAATTGGGGGTAAAAATGAACTTTAAAGAAAAACTTTTCAGAAGAGCAGAAAATGAAAGCTGCTGCAGACACAGGGGACCATGAAGAAGAAAATTATGGCTTTGAAAGGCAGGGTTGGTCATTTTCTCCAGATCCACTTTTTAAGATTTTGGTTGAAGTTGTCTTTAGGTCCTGACAGACATTAATAACTCATGTTCTCTGAAAAAGGAACAACGAAAATCCATCATCTGTGTGCAGACGTAGCACTGAGGGAATGCTACTTTCAAAATCATGCTAGTTTTAGAAAATTACCAAACCTGCCTTTGATTCTAAAAGTCTGGCTGGTAGAAAATCTGGTTGTCTGGTAACTTTAAAATGTACTTTTTTGATCACCAGCCGACATGGCTAGTAGATTTTTAAAGTCCTGCCGATGGGTGACGTCACAGAGTGAACGTCCATGTAGCTACAGGAATCAGGGGTGAAAGTGCATCAACTGTGAGTGTTTTACTTTGCAGGTTTAATATCACAGAGACGATAACGATGATTAGAATGAAGAGACAGAACAGAATAATTTAACTAAAATGAATTTTATTATCATTACAGATTTACCCACACAATTCACAACTCTACATGATGTGATTATAGAGATAGATAGATAGATAGACAGATAGATAGATAGACAGATAGATAGATAGATAGATAGATAGATAGATAGATAGACAGAGAGATAGATAGATAGATAGATAGATAGATAGATAGATAGATAGATAGACAGAGAGATCGATAGATAGATAGATAGATAGATAGATAGATAATTCAACATTAAATATTTACAAACACTTATGTGATTTGGCTGTGATTGGACGATCTATCCACTCTAACCAGATGTTTTGTTGAATCTCTGTTGTTAGCCGGTCGTCCCTTTAGTGAAACCCGAGCAGCGCTACAGTGAGTTACACTTTTAAACACGTGCTGGACTACACTGGACGAGGAGACCGCAACAGAGACATCCTGAGATCTCACTTAAAGATGTAACCAAAGATGGGATACGAGGCTCAGAGATGCCAAAACTTCCAGACAGTGACGTGGACCGGACCAGGAAAAAGAGTCATTCTTTGGGGGCTGCTGTCCAAGAGCTTCTTCCTCGGTTCGTACGTAGCTGGGAAATGAAACCCTCATCTCCATCTCCACACTGCTGAACTCACGAGGAGAGCAAAACAGGAGAGAAAAAAAAAAGCAGTTGGATTGCAGCCACCAGGAATGAATTCTCCATTCGGCATGAGGTCTAGACGATGCCAAACTGGGCCAGGTCACTCAGCTCCATGTCGCCAAACGCCTCCCAGGGGCAGATAACCTCGGCGCCTGCAGGAGAGGAAACACAGGTTGATGAAGCTAATCTTTATTGACTGGTTGTTGCTTTTTAATACAGATAATGTGAAGGAAACTGTGTGGTCACAGTCAAATTAGAAATGTCTTTTAAGGACGTTTCTACGGGAAAGCTCAGCTCACATTTGGAGAAACTGAAACCATTCAAACTTCAAATCAAAGAACAGGAGCAGAGTGAAAAGTAACATAGAGAAACTGTCTTAAAAATAAACTCTTAGCTCCTGAAGGAATCTTTTTTTTTTGTGCCATGTTTGATCAGTTACTGCTGTGATTGATAATTACCTCCAAGGCCTTCCATCCCGGGAACATCGTCGAATCTGAGAAAACAAAAGAGACAGAAGTTAGGATGAACGTTTCCTTCACATCTGACAGTAAGTATAAACTCTTAGCAGCGGAGGAGTTACCCCTTCTGTCCGGCTTTGGGGGCCTTGCTCTTGAACTGGCGGACCTCCTTCTGCTTGAACTTTGGAGGAGCGGCCTTGGTGCCTCCGGGAGCTGCTGCTGCTGCGTTCATTTCTATTTAATAAAAAAACGACAAGATTCATACAATTAGTGGAAAAACATTATGATCCACACAGTCATCCTATTTCAGGCTGTAGTGTCAATCCTCTAATCCCTTAAACCTCACTCTTTTACCTAATATCTTTGGCTCCCATAATTAGTTATAATTATATCGAAGCTCAAACTTTAAGCCGTCTGTAAAGTGAGTCGTCAAACTGCCGTACCTGAAGTAAACAGCCCTCTGTAAATGAGTCATATTATCTGTATATTGTAAAACAAGATCAGCTTTATCTGTCCTATGAGGTGAGGAGTTTGTCTCGGGCTCGTCACCCATGTTGCAGCCATAAAAAGACAGTAGTCAGCATCATTCATGTTAGATTTAGGGTTAGGGTTAGATATTGAATATTATCAAATAATGTACCAACGCAGAGACACATTTGAGTCCAGTGCCTTTCTGTTTAAAAGCTTTATAGAACTGGAACTCGCTCATATCCTTGTTGTCAAATAACGACGCTTTGTCATCTCCGAAAGAGCCTTAAGATACCTTTTAGTGGGTTCTACCTCCCTGCAGAACATACCCTGTGTGAAGGACCTCGTCATCCATGAGGGGCGTCCTGTTGGAGAACATTTTTGTTGCCCTACCCATCAGGCCGGTGTCTGTATGACAGATTTTAATTACGTTGTTTTCACATTATGCACTCCTGAAAATATCAGGACCACTACGCGGAAGTAGCAGATGAAGCAGCAGAGTCCTCTATACGTCGCTATAATGAGAATATTTGCCTTTTTTGGGTGGCGGCTGTGGCTCAGTTGGTAGAGCCGTCGCCTCTCAACCGGATGGTTCGAGTGTTCCCCAGCTGAGCAACATGTCCGATGTGTCCTTGGGCAAGACACTTAATCCGGCATTGCTCCCGCTGTTTCGGTGGCGGTGTATGAATGGATTAGTGTCGCTTTTAAGTGTCTGCTAAGTGAAGATTTTGAGGAGTCGGTCGCCCCGGGTTCAAATTTGACGTGGTTACTTTCCCGCATGTCATCCCTCACTCTCTCTCTCTCGCTCTTTCTCTCTCTCTCTCTCTCTCTCTCTCTCTCCTATTTCAGTCTCCATCCACTGTCCTGTCTCTACAATAAAGGCATAAAAAGTCCAAAAATAAATCTTTAATATAATGATTCAAAAGTATCCTAAATATAAAAACATTTCAGAAGCCGTTTGAGTTTCTAAATGTTTGTCCATACTACATTTAAAAACTGATTTCAGACTACACCTTGAGTCTCTGCTGCTGTGTGGATGAAGTCTGTGTGCAGAGTCTCACCTGCGAGGTAGTTCGTTGGGCGTTTGACTCGAGCGAAGAGAAGTTGTCTGGAAGTGTCCGAGCAAAGGAAGATCTGCAAAACAAAGAGGAGATCTCTTTCTTCTTGCAGTCTCTCTGTCCCGTGTGTCTCCTCTCACACACACTCGGGGTTTATATAGCGGCTCTGCTCATACACAAAGCCCTTAATGGAGCTGAGATGGAGTATTTGCAGAGATAATCTCAGGACCATAAAGAACAGCACGTATCTGCGGGACAAGGTGTTCTGTGGACGTGAGGTCCCCTTTTACCCTGCGATGAGTCTGTGTGTTTGTTTACCAGACGTGAAGCATTTTGGGTCATCTGATCAAAGACTGATCGTCACCTTAAGCCGCTTTGAGGACCTTTAAGCTGGTTAAGACGAGTAACGATAACTAGCATTACAAATCGCTCTTTAACTTTCCATAAAGACGATCGGAGCAGACGCCTTTCTTCAGCGTGTTTTAGGCAGGCTACACACTCCACAATTTATGGCCCGATTTTAGGTCCTTTTCCCCCCCACCCCACCCCTTCCACGATCAGGGGGTGCATGGCCCGATCGGAGGCTTGTCACAACCGATTATTTGTCCAAATAATCCTCAAGTGTGTGGTGTCATATGATTATTTTACTGCTCCAAGTCCAGCTGGAAACTCCATGATCTGAAATCCTAAATGTTCGATTTTGGCTGCCTCTGACAGAACCCCCAATAGCCAACGAGAGAGAGCGTCACCAACCAGACGTTGCATACTTTAACAGCGTGCTACACGGCATTGCACATAAAGCGCCCATACTTTCTCCTCAGCCAGCATTTCACCCATATTCTTTTTCTAGATGTTTTTCATTTGATCTGAATATCAAGGAGGTGACTAGAGTCGCCTTTTTTCCCCACAGAAACGTCTCCAAGATCAGCTCAGTCCTGTGGTTTAAGGATGCTGAGGTCTTTATTCATGCATTTGTTTCTTCTAGGTTAGATTATTGTATAGTAATAATGTTTTACTGTCATGTCTGCCAAAGAAGAGTTTTGGGGTCTGCAGATGGTTCAGATTGCATTCACTTGTTGGGTGCAGGTAGCCAAGTGGTTAGTGCACACGCCTCATGTGCTAGAGGTTGTAGTCCTCCGAGGGGTCCAGGTTCAAATCCAACTTGTGGCTCTTTTCCCGCATGTCATTCCCCACTCTCTCTCTCTCTCCTCAGTTTCTCACTCTATCCACTGTCTTATTAAAACAAAGGCATAAAATAAACCTTGCAAAATAAAAAAAAGATGATTTATTAATTTCTGTCAGGACTTTAAGACAATTTCAACCAAAATCTTAAAAAGTTAATCTGGAGGAAATGACCAACCCTGCCTTTAAGCGGGCATGTTCTGTTGATGTGTTCAAAGCGAAGCTAACAAACCCTTATTTACTGAATATGAGTCATGAGTTGTCTGAATGTTTCCCTGATGTTCTGTGTCTTCTTTTGTTTTAAAAAATGTTTTTAAACGGTCTTTTTAATGAGATAAAATGAGCTACTTTGAAGGCGCAGTGTAAATAAATGTATTTTATCTTAACGTACTGAGACTGTAACTTTATCTCGAAGAACAAGGTAAAGTGAAGAAGGTAAACTGCAGTCGGCCGATAAACTGAAACACTTGTTAGATCACTTTCGGTTGTATTAGAGGAGATAACATTGCATGAGATTAGATTACAGGCAATTAGATCAGCCTGCTGTGGATTAGAGCAGCGCGGTGCACAGCGTGGGAGAGAAAATCTGCATCATATGATAAAAAAACAAACAATCAAAGCATGACGTTGAGGTTTGTCCTTCCATAAAACATGCTAAATACTTGTAACTGTTCATTGTAACTGCTGGTAACTTTCTGTTTCAGGTTTTATTATCTTCTTGAGTGACAGCCCCCTGCAGGCCAGACGGAGGATAACACCATGAGTGACAGCTGTATATTTAGCGAGAGGTGGTCAGTGTTCAGATTGGATTACATCTGATGACCTGAATCATGTGAGGGTGATATAATCTTAGAACTACAAAGATAGAAGATCACTTTGTCACTCAACACACTCAACAGATTTAGCACAAAAACAAACACTCGGCTATTAGTGGACAAAGCTGCTTCTCAAACACAGGCTGGTCTCTTTGACCTCGTCTTCAGACAGTACAGTCTACAGGCAATTTTACACACAGTAGCAGTTTGTTTCGGAGCAGACTGAAGATGATTTTCTTTTGCATTTAATAGATCAGGCAGTGGATAAAGTAATGGGTACTGCAGTCCAAATTTAAAACAATATATAAAATTTTTTATGCTTCTGATCCTAAGTGCCAGGTCGCATTATTTTATGCAGATTTTTTCACAAAAGGTTGTGTGAATGTGTTTGTATGATGGTTAGATGTGTTGGTCTGGTGAACTGGTTTGTGCAGAAAATGCTGTTAAGTCATGAAGCTTTGGCGCCCTCTAGTGGAGCAAACAGTACACTGCGTCATGTGAGATTATACTGAAAAAGGTAATCAACCCAAACTCATTAAAAAAACTAAGACTTTTATAAAACATATATTGTTTAATTAAAATGATAAAAAATAAATATATTATGTTACAAAGTTCAGTAGGACAAAAACATGAGCAAAGACTCAAACATTTCATTTCACTCCTTAAGTTACACTTCAGTTTCATTTTCAGACAGAATCAGGCAGTGATTGGCTTATCGTACACACACACACACACACACACACACACACACACACACACACACACACACACACACACACACACACACACACACACAGTCTGTGATGTCCTTCAACTTCGACTTAGCTTCAACTTCATTTTTAATTCCAAAGGAAATTAGATCTGCAGCAGGCATCAAGATTCAACGGCTACACTGAGCGGCAGTGGCCAAGTGGTTGGTTTGGGCGTCCCCTGTACAGAGGCGGTAGTCCTTGAAGAGAGCAGCCGGGGACAAATCCAGCCTGTGCTTTCCCCGACAGACTATCTCTCTCTCTCTCTCTCTTTCTCTCTAGGATTCCCGACTCTATCCACTGTCCTATCATTACAATAAAAGTACAAAAAGTCCCAAAACAAATCTTAAAAAAAAAAAAGATTCAACAGACTCACAAACGTTAACATGAGAATTAGCTCAAGTGAAAAACAGGTACAGGTACTTCAACTACACTGAGCCAGAGGCTGAAACTGTCAGACACCGCACAGAAAAGTGCATCAAGTCAAATAAGTAAAAACACTACATCTTTTTATCAACACTTTGAACTCTCTGATGACGTACAGTGACTTTCAGCTGTTACTCCATTATCCCAGCGTTTCTGAGGTAAACTTCGGTGACATGCAGAGAGTTTGTCTGGTCAGCGTATGGACCGCCGGTCTGCTGGATAAACTGCTGCAGGTTACACTGTCTCAGCTCCTTATTCAGCTCCTCGATCATCTCCCATCTGTCCTACAGGATGCAGGAAAAATCACCATCAGCACCAATGTTGACTTCAAGACATTTACAATCAACACATGTGAACATGTTAGCCCTCCAAGTGTCACAAACCGTATTTTCTCCAAGAATCTGTCTAAATATTATATAATATATTAATTAATTAAACAAATATACCCAGTTAACATATAGTGATTTCAGACTTCTTAAAAGGAGAGTGAAGTCAAACGCCCCCTGGGTTTGTTGTTCTGAGCTCTGTTTTCACATGGACAGGGCAGAGCTTCCTTTTTATGTTTCACTCAAAGGCTCAAACACTTAAATTTGAATGTGAACCCCTCTCTCCTGTCTCTAAACGTTAGCCCTTCTACCACATGGTGGGCCCCTCCCACTTAAAGAAGATGTGTCCAGGGGAATAATAGGAGTCTGCATGCAAGAGAACAACTGAAAGAGAAAAAACAGACTTGTCTGACGCTCTCCATCTCACAGACACTTCCTGGTGAAACAGGAAGGGAGTGTTAAGGCAGGAGCTGAGGGATGTCCAAAGAGAGGGTAAGATCCACTCTCTCCCTTTACTCCAGTGGATGGTATGATTTTGAGTTTTGTTTTGGGAGTTGTGGGATGATTATGTGGACTGACTTCACCTCTAACATGTTAAGTTAAGTTGTAAACGAGCCTTGCCAAATACTATCTGCCTTAAATGTTCTACCTGTAGCTGATCCTCTGCAGCTCGTAGCTTCTTCTGTGTTTCTGACAATGTTATGTCCAGCTCATCTCCCTGCTGCAGACGTTGGTGGAGCTGCTGCTTCAGGGGCCTTAGGGCCTCATCCGGCTGCCGGGGGCCAGTCTGAGAGCTCTGTCTGTGGGATCTGAGTGTCAGGTCCTGTTCCAGGTGTGCAGAGCGGCCGTAGAGCTCCCTGATCTGAAAACTGTGATCTTCCATCGAGAGCTGCATCTGATTCAGACGTCCGTGCATGTCTGCAGATTAAAGTGTTCACATTTCTTAGAGATATTTTAGAGATGTCAGAGGGAAAAGTAGTTCATCAAATATGAAGAAAATGTCAAATAAGGTGGCTCTGAAGGTCAAAACATTTCACAGAGGAAAAAATGACATTTCACAATCAAAACATTCAAACCAACAAGTATTCAAACAGTAAGCGGCATTTGGTTATTACTGTAAATGAACAAATTTCATCTTGAATACGTCTCTGAGGGGTGAACTAGTTCCAAAGTTTTCTTTTTTGTTTGGATCCATGTAGGTCACAAATTATGCAAATCCACTTCCTCATGTTCCTCTAACACTAACATGTGTCTCTAGTCTGTCTACAAACCCCCCAATGATGAGAAAAGTCCATCCTCTCCGTCTTTTTCCTGCTCCACTTTTCAGAAAATGTGTGCTCAAACAGGCCGTTTGGCGATTTTCCCTTCATGACATCACAAAGAGCAGTAACCCCTCCCCCTGGTGGGTGACACTCCCACAGCTAGGTGTTTGTTCTGCCCTCTGAGTCTGCCTTCTCACCGTAAACAATAGGACATGGAGCGAGAAAGCACTGAGACACCCAAGCCCTTCCAGAGAGGGGGCGTGGTCAGACACAGCTCATTTACATATTTAAAGATACAGACACAGACACAGCCTGTTCTGAGCAGGGCTGAAATAGAGGGCAAATACAGGATCAGAGTGGATTTAGAACAAGAAACTTCACACACATGTTTTGAGGAGCTCTGAGACTTATTTAAACTGGTTGAAGAGGAGGAGAATATGTCACCTTTAAGTTTTCACTAAAGTCATTCATTCACATTTTTTTAAATTCTTGGCCACTGTAGTGAACACATTTGAAGACGTACCTCGCTCTCTGTCGATCTCTTTCTGTAACTGTCTCTCCCAGTGCTCTCTGTGCATCAGCTCTTCCTGGTTCAGGCTCAGCCTCTGCTCCAGCTCCTCCAGTTCACCATCAGAGACCAGATTCAGACCAGCAGATGAACTCTCCTGCTCCCACATGTCTGTCTCCCTCTCCAGAGCTTGAATCTCAATCTCCAGGTCTTGCAGCCTCCTCTGTTGCTGCAGAATCTGCCTGAAAACATCGTCTTTGGAGGAAGGGTGTAGAGCCTGCACAGGGTTGATGGGGTCTAGAAAAGAGACTGGGGAAGCTCTTGGCTCCGGGGAGGCTCTGGGCGACGGAGACCAAGCCCTGTTTGATTTAGTCCTCCTGGGACTTGTTGAGGGACCCAGATTAAAGGTGAAAGCCTTGTGTGGCTCTCTGCTCCTGACAGGATCTGGTTCTGCTGATCCAGGCAGAGGCAGACCGCTCTGTCTGGTGGGTGTGTCTTGACCATCACTGAGGGTGGGACCGGTCCTCCGCAGGACGAACCTGACCTCTGCAGCCAGCTGCCCCAGCTGAGCCAGCTGCTGCAGAGGACAGTCATCTGCAACCACCTGTCGCTCTGTTCCTCTCAACTTCAGGATCAGAACATACCGACCGGTCTGACCTGCAGAAAACACACACAGAGAAGATCCATGTTGAAAAGAGAATGGATATTACAACTGAAAAATGACTGAATGTAAAGTTTGTAAAGCAGCTTTAAGGCAAAAGGCGATGCAAAGTGTTTTAAAGGGAATAGAAATAAAACCTTGAAAACCTTTTTTCACTCTTCCTACTCTTATTTTTAAACTTGATTTTCAATTAATTTGATAGAACTATGCACTGGCTAATTCTTCTTTAACCTAAGTCTATTAATTTAATGATTTTTATAACTGTGTAAACCACTCTTTGTGTGACTGGTGCTCTACTGGTGGCTCATATTTGTGTCACGATCCTGTTTGTTGTGGTATGTGTTGTTCTGTCTCCTCCCCTGCAGTGTGCGGGTGTGTGTCTGTGAAAATGTGTCTGACTGTGGGTGGGTGTGTCTGTGAATCAGGTGCTGATGCAGCTGCTTCGCCTGATTGGTCAGTTCACCTGAAATTGCTGCTTCCTGATTGGATCAAGCACGACATCACTGCTTTTAAATCTCAGTTTTTGCAGTCTGCTCTGCTCTTCAGCAAGCACTTGAAAAACAGCATCCGTGTATCCGTCTTTTTGAAAGCGTCTGCTGCATACTAATATCAGACGTAGTATGCAGTATGTTCTGCTACTACACTCGCAGAGTAAAGAATTTTTGAGGTTTGTGCAAAAAACATTAACTTAAAAGGTAGAGTTAAAAGTAAAGAGCTGTAAAAGAAGTGTTTGTAATGGCAAATAACCTGTATACGAATTAGGAATATACAAGGAGGAATTCAAAATGTCAAAAGCAATATAATATAAAATATCCAAATTAAACAGGTTTAATGGAAGAGCTTTCTTCTCTCTTTTTCTTCAGTGACTTCAGTGATGGTGGCTTTAACTTAATTTGTGCAAGAAATTGTATTTTTTTGTATTATTTGTAATCTGTGTGTAACTGTTTTACACACTGATTTTGATGTTTCTTTTCACTGATTTTACCAGGTCAATGTGTTCTCACTCTTTTTAGGATTTTACCTGGAATATTTCCTGATTTGCAAAATCTCTTTTACAAGGGAGTCCTGGCTGATAAACCTTTTATCTGTGTAGCTTCATGTTGCTAAATTTATAGTTAGGCTATATGCAAAAAGCTTTTTACTAGTGTTGCAGTACTCAAAATCGGTCTCGGTCTCAAGACCGGTCTCGTGAAGATCTCGGTCTCGTTTCGAAATCAGAAGCATACTCGGTTTGAGGCCTGGGCAGATTCTGGATTTAAATTCAAGACAAAAAACAAAATAAAAATAATAAGAACAAATAACTGCAATTAATTTGTAGTTTGATTTTTATTCCCCGGTTTGGGCCGCAACCTGTTACGGTCTAAATGAGTGACACGCCCTCTACACACAAGGTGAGGATTTTTCAGTGATATTTATGATCTTGGTCTTGACTCGGTCTCAGGTATGTCTTGGTCTCGGTTAGTGTGGTCTTGACTACAACACCACTTTTTACTCTTTCGATTCTTGTTACTTAAGGTCTTGTGTGGTTATGTTGTAAATGTTAATGGTGTTGCACATATGCACTTTATTTAGAGTTCCTTTATGTTGATTGAAAGCGGCTCTAACAGTGTGTTTATGGAACTCAAAGCACTGCAACACTGAAAATAAAAGTTTTATAAACCTTTTAAAAGTTTTATAAAAGTCTGCTAAGGGAATTGTAACATTGCAACATAAACCAACAAGAGTCAATTATTCATCTAGCTGGATATGACAAGTATAGACTATGTTAGGAGAACGTTAATATTCCTTCAAGCCAAGCAAAAAGTTAAACAGGACAATGTGAACAAACCAGTTCTGAATGAACTTACCGATCGATTGTGCAAGAGCTATGACGACATCCTGGCAGGAAGTGTTCAGAGACAGGCCACACACCACTCGGGCTACACCCTCCACCCACACCTTCAGCTCCATCGCTCAGCTGCAGAACGGCCAGCGACCTGCAAGGACACGGATAAATACATGGAGTCTGTTCATGTGACCTAGTTTACCTCTGAGTTAGACCGTGCATGCTTTTCCCTTCCTCGTAAGGAAACTTGTAAATTTACGAGTTTAATCGTTTAATCTCGTAAATGTACAACTTTATTCTCGAAATTCAATTATTATTTTTTTTTTTTATGTGGCCATAATCCTCAGTTGTATGTCTTTGAAATGACATGAATGTATTTTATTAGCCCAGATCTTATGTTTTTTTTTTTTCAATATTTAGTTTATTATTATGTTAACCGTTAAAAAAACGGTACGTTAAACGTTAAACGTCACGGTAGCGTTGTGACATCTCTGTGACGTAAATGTTAACCGTTGACGGTTTGGTTTTGGTAAGTTTGACAAGACTGAGCTTTTGTGTTACTTAAAGTTTAAATGCCCGTTAAACAACAACAACTCATTCTTTTATAGTTTTAGGAGTTTAGATGTAACTAAAATGTCGAATTTATTCGGTTAAATTAAACTGCGTAGTATGTTTTCGTTGGTGTGCGATGATCTTAGATTTCCGAGGATGCTAACGAGGTGGAGAATGGAGGTTTCGGTTGCTGAACATTCAGGATAAGCCAGAACAACGAGAAAAAAAGAGGTAATAAAGAGGTAAACAACTATTATAAATATTTTTTGTAAGTGTAAGCTTCAGTTTGTGCTGTGTCACTATCATTCAAGCTAACGGTGGCGGCAGCTAGCGTGTTTCCATGGAAACAGTAGACGACCGCTTCACTTTAACGCGGTCAATTTCGCAGCTGACAGTAAATGAATCCACTGATGGTCTTTGTGATGACTACAACGTGGTAAAGTTTTAATAGGATAAATTAAGCTATTGATTATAAACTTTGGGCAAGGTAAGGCAAGTTTATTTCTATAGCACATCAGCAACAGGGCAACTCAAAGTGCTTCATACAAAACATCAAAACCATCATGACATAAAAATCACAAAAAACCCTACAGTTTACAATCACAGAGAAGATTGAATATGAAAATATATTTAAAAAAAACCAAGATCCTCAGACATTTCAGCTAAAACTAAGAAATGAAAGTAGGAAATATAGAAATAACCTAAAAAAATGATGCCGTTTGTATAAAAAGTACACAAAGTAAGATCAAATTACTGAGTTGTAATATAATAAGTTTATCAATAGATGCCAGATGATGATTTTTCATTGATATTTATGGTCCTGGTCTTGTCTCGGTCTCGCTCTGCCTTGCTCTTGGTCTTGTCTAGGTCTCTATCCCTAAATGTCTTGGTCTTGTCTTGGTCTCGGAGCACTCTGGTCTCGGGATGTTTTTCTCTCAGTTAGTGAGGTCTTGACTACAACACTAGTTTGGAGTTTGCATGTTCCCCCCATGAATGCGTGGGTTTTCTCTGGGTACTCAGGCTTCCTCCCACAGTCCAACCACGTGAGGTTAATTGGGACTGCCCATAGGTGTGAATGTGAAGTGGTATAGATAAGGGATGGAGCGATCTTAATTTGTTATTAAAATGTTTTAAATATTGGATGGACAGAGAGACAGAAATAGGATAGAAGTGTCACCAGAAGTTATGGACGATGTATCCTTTTTCAACTTTTTGTATGCATTTGTTTTTTCAGAGTAATGCGTTAGTAAAATCAATGAGTGTGTTTTATGTAAATGTGTTCTTCTGTTTTTACGTTTAGTCATCTGCATTTCTTCTTTAGGACAGCAGAATAGAATTTTCCGCTGCTCTGCATAACTCTGAGGTGAAACTTTGATGTTTCAGACATTAGAGAAACCTTCTGCGCATCAGTTTAATACTGCAGCTAAGTTTAAAATGTCCAATCTTCATTTCACACGAGGAGCCAGGTTTTTGACCGTGTGTGAAAAAGAAGTTTGTCTCTCTGCCGCTGTGTGTTTGCAGGAGAGAGGACACAGGTTTGCTGAGAGCAGGAATGTGGCAGAACACGCTGACATTCCTGGAGGACTCAGACTCCACCCACACATACCTCCACTCTCTGTTTACGAACCTCCACTGTTCAAAATCATCCTCACTACCATTCAAATAATCACAAGAAAGTTCAAGTTATCGACGACAAAAAACAAATCTTTGTATGCAGAAAATCACAAACTTCACTCCTCTGATGTGAACATCTATCTGTTATGAAACTGATCACAGCCTTCCACATTTTGTAAATC
The DNA here is from genome assembly GCF_963930695.1 of Labrus bergylta. NCBI lineage: Eukaryota > Metazoa > Chordata > Actinopteri > Labriformes > Labridae > Labrus > Labrus bergylta. Next base: position 7,109,722 of record NC_089197.1, read on the forward strand.
TTTTTTAGGAAATATTGTTTCCTAAAATGACAAATCATAAAACTTAAATATCAACCTGCTCTGTGTTTTACTCCAAAAAATCTTTTATCAACACAGTAGAGCCTTTTCAAGTTATAAGAGTTGCATTTTGACTGTATCTTCTGTACTCGATATGATCAGTATCTAAAAGAAATCACTGAGGCAGCCTCGATTTTTGTTGTTTGTTTTTTAAATTTAACTTGAGATTTTAACTTAATTAAAATGTTTTCAAGCTGATTTAAGTGTTATAACAGTTAGGTAAATGTGTGCTGATGCCTTCATGTACAGTGTATAGTTGAATACAAAAAGGTAACGATGTTAAGAACTATCATTAAAAGAGGGTTTAAATTAAATAGACCCATAAAATGTTAACTGCTGTTTATATTAGAAATATAAAAACTCAGATGAAACATTTCCCCCTTTAAGAACGTATCGCTCACTCTCATAATTATTAGAAACAGTCCAGGCAGGCAGCAGGGATGTTCACGGAGGAATTTTGATGCACTTACCTGTGAGTTCAAGCTTCTCTCAGTGTCACTGACGGTTCTTCTTTCTCACTGCTGTGTTTTCAGGCTGATGGTCGGCTCACATGCAGACACACTTCATTGATGGAGGAGGAGGAGGAAGAGGAGGAGGAGTGAAGCTGTGGAATGCGGCCTTTCTGGATGCACTGCGTGAAAAGTGACGTCACTCCGAAAGGTAATCAAGAACATTTACCCTGCTACAATATTTTGGCTCTCTTCCACTTTCACTTCAGAGGAAACTGTCCTTTATGAAACTCTTCCACATTTTTCTTTAGATTTTACATCAAAGTGTCAGGTGGTGTCTTTTCTTTCCTTTTCCCTCTCTTCCCCATATACACTTGTTTATCTTCATTCATGATCGTTATATACACCCACTTTTAATGTTTTGTGAAAATGTTTAAGTAGGCTACTCCTAACACCACTGCCTCTAAACTGTGATGTCACTGTGATACTGAAACCGGGCTCCTCCCACTCTGTGTGTAAACGATTGAAACTAAGAGGAGTGGCTCTTGACGCAAACAGCGGCTGCATTCCACTCTGTAAGTCATGCTGTTTGTGTGTGTGTGTGTGTGTGTGTGTGTGTGTGTGTGACACACACGAACACACACACACACACACACTAACACACATTAAATACTGAGGAGAGACGATTGGCAGCAGCACTTGTCACACTGTTTGGATGCTGTTACACTTATAGGAAACATCTTTATTCATTATCTTTCACAGTCTCAGCAGTAACATTTGTGCTGATTTAATTATAACTGTGCATCATTTTTTATTTGTTTGGCTCACAATCAAAGCACTGTCAGAAAGGTGCTTGACGTCACCCAGCGCTTTTCTGAAAAGTTGAAATAATTCAACTGGAGAATGCGTCGGGCGCAGCTCTTTTTGAAGAGGCGCCTGCTTCTTTAAAAAGGCGTCATCCTTTTTTCTTTTTCCATAGGCTTGTATGTAAAAAAGGTGCTGGCAGTTGAAAAAATAAGTCAAGTGTGAACAGGGCCTAATGATCTTGTAATTTCTTTTGATTTGGGTAGACCAGGGGTTCCCAAACCTTTCAGCTTGCGACCCCAAAAATAAGAGGGCCTGAAACTGGGGATCCCCACTGTCCCCCACGCACACCCAAACGCACTCACACTAATACTCCTATACGTACAAACACTGGTAACACAAAGAACAACACACAAGAATACAACCGCATTACAACCATAACAATTTTATATAGAAATGTAGTGCAAGAAAGACTAGATGCAGAATTCAAGTCATTTCCATGGATAGACTTCAGCACAGAGTGAACAAATAAAACTTAATAAGCAGACACACAGGTGTGTTCATCTTTATGTTTAAAGAGTGTGATCAGAGCGCCCCCTTGTGGTTTTTTCCTTCAGTTGTCAGTGATGTGTTGTGTATGAGAGCTGAATTTATGACCCAGCGAGTACTTGGTTCAGCCAATGAACATTATCTGATCAAATCATTGTTTTCATCTTAAGAGAACTAAAAACAATTATCTCCTTTAATCAACTGGGAGAAAATCCACCAGTCAAACTTCATATCCCACAATTCTTACTCTGTACTTCTCTGTTGCATTTTCATTTTAGCTCCTAACATCTTCAAATAATGACGTATTATGTTAATGTTCCTAATTTTCATGTTATTGTTCTGTGATTTGAAGTTAGAATGATTGTCTCTAAATATCAGTTTGCTTTGCACACAAACAGCCCGTACAAATGTTCTTCAGAGGGACAGTTTTTGCATTTTTTAGATAGGACAGCTGAAGAGAGACGGGAAATGTTGAGAGGACAGAGTGGGGGATGACATGCAGCAAAGGGTGGAGGTCAGATTCAAACCCACAGCCGCTATGATGAGGACTATAGCCTCCATACATGTAGCACGCTACATAACCGCTATGCTATCTGCGCCCCTTCAGATGGACAGTTTTTACTTTGTTACTGTGAGGATATTTCAGAACTGCAACTGCAACACTTTTATTGTAGAGAAGTTCAAAACAGGAAAACCTTTGCACGTCCATTTAATGAGACAGGTGTGTAGGAGAGCAACGTGTCCATCAAAAACTTATAGGTAAACTCCTGCACACCGTCTTAACTTGCAAACAAACATTCATTGGCAACTTTTCTGAACTAGACCTCTAAGAACTGAGAGCATGTTGTGACATTTTAAATATTATTCTTCAGTGATGTAAGCAATGGAAATTCATTTCCAACTTTATTTGAGAGAGATGTAGTATTGTAACAACAAAGTAAACCCTCTAATAGATTACCCCACTCTGCAAACATTTTATCCAATGTAAATTTACTCTGTTTGGAGACTGTAGTGTTGCAAAAATAGATAACTGCTGTTTATAGACATGTGTTATCCCATATTTCAGTCACACAGATTATTAATAGTTCTGACTAACAGCTGGAAAGAGTGATTGTTGACAGCTATTATTTACAGCCTGAACAAAAGAAGACTGAAGAAAAAATTAATTTCTACTGAAATCTTTAATCACAATTTAACTCAACATTTGTGGCTTCAGGCCCATTTTCACATTTATTATACATACAGTATATCATCTTTATCACTTGTCATATAGAATTAAGAGAAAAAAACATTTTCCATCAAAAACATCAAAAACAGAAATAAGAACATGTAAATATCACGTCCAGCTTGCTGAACTCATCGTCTGTCTGAAATAACAAGATTTGGCCTCACTTTTCCTGCTATCGGCCTCTTCAGACAACTTTTAAACATCAATATCAAATTCAGGAAGATTAAAATCACATATTCACTGACTAAATCAAAAACACATCAAAAGATTAACAAGTTTCTTTTTCCCTATGATGAATACAAATAGAAAAGTAAAAACATTCAAACTTGTGATTATATTTTTTTAAACATCTGTTTTCAAACTGTTATTGTACTAGAACGTCATCATCCACTACATCAACATCACTATACTGTAGCTCTATGACTGAACAAAAACATTAAAACTACAAGGCCAAAATATAACTAAAAACACAAGAAGAAGATTTATGTCAGAAATACACAACAAACAATGTTAGTCAGCACTTCAAGTCAGAGACATCAACATTTCTTATTTTCTGACTGTATCCAACACGTTTAGTTTTCTTGTGACACATAATTTAATCAGGACAATCAAAACTCTAAATGTGATTCAATGAATCAACCATTCAGACACAAACTCTGCAGATCATCTCTTTTTCCCCCACATGGTCTCCGTATAGTAAATCATCATTTCATCATCTTTACTGTGTGTACCAGTTATAATACAAAGAGCCACACAACAACATACAAAACAACAAACTGTTTCATTTCTCATCAAAACAAACAAAAGAAAACACATGTTGTACGTGGTCTTGAAGAACATTATCATCATTGCCATCATCATTATTGTGCACACTTGTTAAAATGGCATAAAAAATAAAACATGAACATAAAGAACATAAAAAAACAACTCAGAATTCTTCCAAAATATAAAAACAACAACATGATCTCTGTTTTCATGTTCATCATCTGTCATGGTCAGCTTGTCACTCATACTGACCTCACATTGTACACACCTTCTGACAGAAAAGAAAGTCGTAAACACAAAAGGTAACTGAAAGAACAACAAAAACAACATGATTTGTCCTTTGAAACTCACATCAGAGCCATCGCCTTATTCATGCACTGTAGTAAGAGTGCTGAAAGAAAATGTGCAAAAGAAAATGATTGTTATATTTAAAAACACAAAAAAGACTTCAGATGAACTAAATCATAACATAGAAACATAAAAAATATAAATCAGGTGTTCACACTTCAACTATTTGAAGCCGAGCTTCTGTCTTTCTTTGAAGACTTCCATTTCTCTTAGTAAGGAAAACATGTGAAACAAGTTGTTTTGCTGAAGGCCCTAACGTGTTCAGTGCCATATGATTTTGTCACTCCTCTTCCTCTGTTTGCACACAAAGAACAGGAGATGTGTAAATGTTTCTTGTTTAAGGATATTTGTCAGAGTTGTGCAATGTTCACGTTATGTTGAAGGCTTCTTTTAAACCTTTCAGTGCTTGTTCCTTTGTGATGCTTCTCCAGGACTCTGGAACGACAGCAGGCTTGGCTTTGCATTCTTCAGCAAATCTGTCATTGTATTTTACCAGCACATACTTCCAGTAGTCAGATGCCTGGATGGTGCGGTCAGGAGGAATGTGCCACTCTGGATAATATGTGGCATAGTCTTGAAAAGGATGGTCCTTCCATTCAGTGTCTGCGTTTCTGAATTTTGTTTCGCTGTGGACATTTGTTGTACACAGTCTTTCAACCAACTCCTCCGTTTCTATATTCATGTACCCACCAAGACCTTGAGGACGATGCACAGCTGCATGATGCTCCTTGTGTTCTTTGCCTCCAGCCTCACAAGGAACTTTACAGAAAGGACATTGTTGTCCACAGCCAAACACTTGCTTAAAGAGCTCATCTTGTGGTTTGGTTGGGAGTTTTTTCAGAGTTTCAGAGATGTCACCAGAGTTTGAGAATTCCTCCTTCAGCTCTTCCTTTAAGTCATCTAATGATTTAAACAGGCTGTCTGTAAACTGACGGCATGTGCTTTGGATCTGAAACAGGATGGTTTTTTCATCCTCCACAGAAATTGAGATGTCTTTATTTAAATACTTTCGCATGTTGTTGATGAGCTCTGGGATACTTTCCTGGTTGTCTGGCAGCAGAGTGCCATCACTGTGTTTTGTGGACTGCTTTAATGCTTTTGTGATTTTGTCGACTATGACCTGCAGACTTTTAATCTTCAGTTTGCACAGAGTCTGGCCCTCTGACATTTTTTTCAGGACATGCTGAAATATCCAATCCTTAACAAATATTTCATACCTTCTAATGTACTTGACAAAACTCTCAAAGTCATCCTTTTGCAGCAACTCTTTTTGAATGTTGTACTGGAAAAAGGAGCGTGAACTGTACTCTGGTGAATGGCAACTTGTCAAAATTTCCTCCACAATGTTGACTCCCAGTGATCTACTGATGTACTCCTCAACAGCAGGTTTGATACAAAATCTGACATAATCAGTTCCTTTGCGTTGGCAGTGATCGCTCTCTTTGTACAGATCAATGAAGTCTGTCAAGTACTGTTTCTTTTTCTCAACCATCTTATTTCTTGGATCCCTGTTGGCCAAGTATTTTCTGTGCATGTGAAGGAACTCTCTTGAAGCAAATCCACAAACGTGAAGTTTCACGTCAATAGCAAACTGGGGCTTGAAGTTCTTGCAGCTTTTCTTGAGGGATTCATCGACTTTATCCAGAAGATCCTTTGTGAAAGAATCATGGTAATCTCTGTCTGTCTTTGCAGTATCTTGAACAAATCGTGTGCAAGATGCAATTACACTGTCTGCCAGGCTCTGTAAGTCTCGTTTTATATATTGATTAAAAAAGAAAATCATGATTTGTGTCTTTGTCTTTTTTATGTGATCAGTTTTGGCCTTAAATGGATCTTTCCCGAATTCTTTCAGGTCCCCAATATTCTGTAGTTCCTCATTGACATTAAGATTTACAAAATGTTTTTTCAACTGGTCAAGGACTTTGGCAGCTATATCTTGTTCTTTTAGGCCAGATATGTTTACAGTGACAGCAGCCCACACTTTTTCAAACTCTTCTTCCAGCTCCTTGTCTGACAGTGTGCGTTTTTTGCAGTCGCTCAAAAGTTTCATGACCTGCTCTTCAATCACTTTTCTGTGTTTTCTCTGAAGGTCTTCAGCCTCTTTTGAACTTTTTTTACATTCACGTGCACAATCCAGGTCATTGTTGGCTGAATGTTGGATTTCATTTGTAAGACCCTCGATCCTGATGATAAAGTCATGTTTGTATTTCATTATCAGATTCACATGTCTGTCTTTCCCCTTGAAGTATTCTTTGAGTTTCTGATCCATTTTTCTTTTTTGTTCTTTTATTTTGTCAGAGACCTCTGACTTTTTTGATTTGACCATTTCATTCAAATGATGAAGCTCAGACTCATTGTCAGCATTTAGGATTTCCATTTCAGTTTCTGTTTTCCAGCGGGAAACCTCTTTTCTGAACTCCCATTCCCACTGATTGAACTCTTTGCAAAGGTTGTCATAGGCATGAGCAACAAGAGTGTTTCTGAAACTAAAGATAAAGTTCTCAAATTTAACAGCTCTCCAGAGACTTGTGATCCACTCCAGAAACTCTGGGATCTGTGACACATGATCACTTTTGTCTCTTTTTACCGTTTCCAGAAGATTTCTCTTGAACTCTGCCACAGCTTCACTGTAACCTGTGTTCACTGGTGCCATTGGTGGGGTGCCATGCCACAGTCCTGGGATATTCCAGTTATTCTTTTCCAAGTCATAGTCCAGCACATCTGTGAATGGTATGATAGGATGATTTTCCATTTCAGCTGCGATTTTGGTCATTTCATTGAGTTGGTCCAAGAGATGTTTTCGCTCTGTCATGTTCTTTGCATGTGCAGAAACTCCAGCAACATTCTGGTGCACAAAATGACAAACTGGCTTTTTCCCAATTTCCTTCATCCTCAAGAATGCGTGAGTTGCAATTTGAAGAAAATCCTTCATTTCAGTGGCGTTCTCCATCGCAACATTGATAATAGTGACATCACTTAAACCAATGACAAAGGTTGCCAGCTGGTTGTCATGCTCACAACTGTCCTCTAGTTGTGCCAAACAAGGTGACCTAAGACCCTCTGTGTCAATGAGAACTATAAAGTCATAGTTCAACTCACTTTGCATGTCATCACCTACTCTGAGAAAGAGCATGTAGGCTCCTCTTGTGCATCTGCCACTGCTGACAGGAAACTGCACACCAAACATGGTGTTGAGGAGTGTTGACTTCCCTGTACTTTGAACACCCAACACAGTCAGCACCAACAGTCTGCTCTTCTCTCCAACCTTGTTATGAAGCTCCATTAGCACATCCTTCACCCACCTCTGTGGGATGTTAGACGCATCTCCATCGAGAAGCTCTAAAGGATATCCATCCAACAGCATTTCAGCAGCCAAACCAGGGAGTCGAGATATTTTATCATCAGTGTGTCGTGACTGGGAGGAAAACTCATAGATTAGTCCCATCTCTCTCATGTAATGCTCTATTCCCAAAGAGCTTTCCAGCAAAGCCTGATCCAGTTCTGCAATCTCTTTCCCGTTTTTCTCCTTTTTGTTGCATTCTTCTGTCAATTTGTGACGAAGTAAGGATAGTTTCATTGCAGGCTGCAAATGTGCATTCCGTTTAAGCTTCATCCACTTCAGGAAAAAATCTCTTTTCACTTTGTCCTGCTCAGATGATTGTTCAATGAAACTATTCATAGCTTTGGATAGTTTGTGTTTGCCAAGCTCCTTGATGATCTCTTGTTTTTGTGTTTGCAGTTCAGATTTATATTCTTCCGGTCTAAGCTCACTGCAATTTTTTAACCTACATTCTTCCATTTCCAACTGTGATAACTTTTTCCAGTTAACTCCTTGTAAAGGAAGTGTTTTGTTCTTGTACTCTGATATAGTTCGCACACCAATTCCTTTCGCAATCTCCTCAGCCACCTTCTTTTGGTGTTCACTTGTGCTTTCATCCTGAGACAGACCAAGTTCAACTACCTTGTCAAGCATGTTTTCGATTTTTGTCGTAGTTTTTTCATTTTTCATGGATTTATTGATGGTTACACAAAGTTTCTCTGAAAATCTGACTATATTTACATGTGGGTCTTTGATTTTCACACTGCTCTTTGGTAATTCTAATTCTTTGACTGTGTTCTTGACAGTCATCATGTCCTCTCTGGCATTCTCAGCCTTGCGGTTCACAACCAAGTACAGTTTAGATCTCACATCTTGAAGAGATGTCAGAATCTTGTGCTCGTTTTCTTCAACTTTGTCCAGGAATACAAAGGTAGCAGTCGACACTTGAAAAAGAAAACTGAATTGTGTAAGTGACCGACCAATGTCTCCTCTCAGATTGGCGACAGCAATTGGTTTTGGAAATGTGTCAATATTTTCTCTGCCACATGGAAGGTACCAGCAGACCTCTACCAAGCCATTTGAAATCTTCCTTTCATGGTCTCCTCCTTTCATATCTCTGTGTATGAACATGTTGGTGTTGTACTGGCCAAGGCTGAGAATATGATTCAAACACTGGGACTTGGATAAAGTGCAGTTTTTAAGCCTCACAAAGGAGAAGAAGGGTAGTTCTGTCTGGACTATGTTGTCTTCAACAAACTCTTTTGAACTTGACATTTCATGTGGACGCCACTCTTTGACAATGTCTCTCAGAGCCCAGACCATCAAGGTACTCTGACTATTGTTGCCATGGGGTAACACTAGTGGGACAGAAAACTGGCACATCGACATTTTGAGGGCCATTTCTTGTTGCACGAAGCTGTCAGCACAAAGAAAGAGTGCTACTATGAGGTCAAGAAGGTTCACCTTATTGTCTGCAGAGTCCTCTGCAGTATAAAGGTCTAAGTCATCAGTGTTTTCCTCCTCCTCATCATCTGTGTTTTCATCCTCCTCCTTATCTTTGTTTGACAATTGTGTACAGTTCCTGCATTCTGCATTGATTTTAAATAGTTTCCTGAGAAAACACCATGGTATATCCTCCACTGATGAAACATCTTCATCATACACACTGTTTCTGTTGATCTCCAAGAGAGACCGAAGAGTGAGCTTGTTGGGATAAAATCTCTCCAGTCCAAGTTGTGAGAGAAAGTTTAAAAGGACTGTCAAAGAGAAAGAGAACAGGTTTACAACATTAGGTCTCTATTTGATATTGATTATTGAATATATCTTTTAAATCTATCTAAAAAAACGGGTAGCTTTGGCAGTTATGCAAGTCATATCCAGAGATGGGCACGAGTCGCTTAATACAAGTCTCAAGTCTTTTACAAGTCAAAGTCAAGTCTATAACTGTAATATACAGTAATTGTAAATGTACAACTGTACTATATAATTTCACTGGGTCCCAACCAGAGATGCATTGATTCAATATTTTTGTCCAATTCCAATTTTTACCTGGGCTAACCTGTCGATATCGATTTTTGGCAAATCCTGATTTTATTTTCTTTAAGCACTGAAATAAAAAAGAACTGACTGTTATGTAAATGTTTGTATCGAACATTTTTAAAAACTACAAAAGGTTACAATAACTATCTCTGATTCTCATTTAAACTGCTCTAAACACGAGTGTCAAACCCTTTATTCTTAGTTATTTTTAAAGATTTGTTGATTAAAAAAACTTCCAAACAAATCCTCTGTCAATATAAATATAAAGAACACACAAATCCCCTCCCCCCAAAACAAATGAAACAAATTCCCCCACCTGTCCTCCCATGTCCCACCCTTCTCCCAGTATGGCTCTGTATTTTCTCTATGTTCAGACACCAGATTTTATTAAAGTTTTTCAGGTTTTCTCCTTAAATTATATAATTTTTTTAATTAATTTATCATATTTTTTCAGGAGTGCAATAGGACAGCAGTTCATTTATCCAATGTCTTGTTGCTGCTGGGTTTTCAGATTTCGGTAACACTTTATAATAACCATCATCTATAAAGGGTCAATAAGGGTAAATAGATTGTAAATTAACCATGAGTTAATAGTTATTTACTGTGAACAAACAATGAAATGATAGTTAATAATGTTTGCTAATGATTTGTAATGCTATAATTTATGTTCTGTTAACAGTTTATTGATGCACATATTATAACATTTCATACAATTTATAAAGTGTTTGTTAATGATGACCAAATGATTTATAAACCTTTAAGAGATGGTTTATAAAACATCTATAAACATTACAGAGATACATGGACCAGATATTTGTTCATGGTTTGTAAATATTTTATAAAGCGTCTATCAACATTATTTGGATGGTTATTATAAAGTTGGAACTGAAGATTATAATCCCTTACTATAACTATCCTCTTACCTGAGATGCATTGTTGTGTTGTTACATTTAAATTGTTTTTGTTAGATGTAAAATGCCTTATGGGGCTTGAATGGTTTATGGATTACAAAACTAAAGGCTGAATGAATAATGAACATGTAGAAGTATTGTAAATAGATTGTACCTGTTGGATCTTCTTTGTCCGGAAAAGACATGGTCACACTTTCCTTTAACCTTCCTGTGCTTTCAAACCTGGAGGCAACATCAAATACCATCTGTTTAGTTTCACAGAACTTCGAAAGACCCCCCCCCCCCATCATGACATATTACTAGGCTACATGTTTACAATCAGATAGTCAAACTCATATGCAACAAGAAATGTAGTCATATCCAACAATTAAGAGTAGTTTGAGGGAAGAGTGGCATTTAAATTTGCCAGAGGCCACCAAATCTGGGCTTTTACGGCCCCACCAGGGGCCCCTGCAGCTTGGGCCTCACGTGACCGTAGATGGATAGAAAATGTATTGCAGCTAAATCTCAGTGCAGGCTCTCAGTGCAAAGAATACAGTGCTTAATGAGAGCTAAATGTGCCATGGATATCTGCTGTTCCAACAGGAAGACAATTCAGTCTTTTAGAATATCTTTTAAACAACCTTTTCACTGACTTTCACAAGTGTTGATATTTCAGTGTGTATGGTTACTTTGATTCAAATGAGGCTTCGACTTTCTGTTTTTATTTTCTTCATGAAGGTTTCAGCTGGTAGCTGCATATAACATCAGGAACGTTGAGATATCTGGGTGGTCGAGTAAATGTGCTAAATGTGCAAGTTATTCATGTTTCAGGTTCATGTGCATTTGACTTAATACTAGATAATAATTAATTAATTGAATTCTTTAAAAACGTAATTCATCCCGAGGGGGATCATCCAATAGCTGCTTATACGATCTAACTCCTGACCCGTTCTCACACTCATGGTTTAACGACCATTAACTGATTAAACATGCAAAATTACCACCACATTACTGAACATTGACTTTAACGTTATTAACACACATTTCTTAGCTGGACACTAAACTTCCCATGAGCCTTTGCTCCACAAACTGTCCGATCTCAGAGCGACTGTCCATTTGGGGTCCCTACAGTATAAAACCTTTACACAGATTAAAATGACACCTGTCCAATATAGAGCTGACCTTTGTTACAGCTGCACAGCAGCATTTATATGGCGAGGTACAGCAGTGTCTGAATGGAGGTAAATCTATAAAGAGTCTGTGCATACTTTAAGGTAATTGTTGTAATATTTTATTATTAAAGTGTCCAACAAGAGACTGTTTCTTTAAAACAGATGTGCAGCTGAAAATGATATAAATCCTTACTTACGTGCATTTTTGTGTAAAATAAAATGTAAATTCCACAGGGGTAAGTAGTTACAGTGAAATGTTTATTTTATTGTCACAATATTTCTCAAAATAATAAATAAAAGGAGATGCCATTTATACCAGGAAGAATAGTGGTTTTCTTTTTTTCATTCTCTCTCTCTATTTATTAAATTCTCTCACTCAATTTCCATTTAGATAGGCCTACATCATGCTTTATGAGCATCTCTCTCTCTCTCTCTCTCTCTCTCTCTCTCTCTCTCTCTATGTCTCTGTCTCTCTCTCTCTCTCTCTCTGTCTGTCTCTCTCTCTTTCTCTCTCTGTCTCTCTCTCTCTCGCTCTCTCTCTCTCTCTCTCTCTCTATGTCTCTCTCTCTCTGTGTCTCTGTCTCTCTCTCTCTCTCTCTCTGTCTCTCTCTCTCTGTCTCTCTCTCTCTCGCTCTCTCTTTCTCTCTCTCTCTCTATGTCTCTCTCTCTCTCTCTCTGTGTCTCTGTCTCTCACTCTCTCTCTCTCTGTGTCTCTGTCTCTCACTCTCTCTCTCTTTCTCTCTCTCTCTCTCTCTGTCTCTCTCTCTCTATGTCTCTCACTCTATCTCTCTCTCTGTCTCTCTCTGTGTCTCTCACTCTATCTCTCTCTCTGTCTCTCTTTCTCTCTCTGTCTCTCTTTCTCTCTCTGTCTCTCTCTCTGTCTCTCTCTCTATGTCTCTCACTCTCTCTCTGTCTCTGTCTCTCTCTGTGTCTCTCACTCTATCTCTCTCTCTGTCTCTCTCTCTCTCTGTCTCTCTTTCTCTCTCTCTCTCTCTGCCTCTCTCTCTGTCTCTCTCTCTATGTCTCTCTCTCTCTCTATGTCTCTCACTCTCTCTCTGTCTCTGTCTCTCTTTGTGTCTCTCACTCTCTCTCTCTGTCTCTCTCTCTCTCTCTCTCTCTCTGTCTCTCTTTTTCTCTCTCTCACTGTTGGTCTGTCTGCCTGTCTCTCTTGTTTTACCAGCCAATCAGAGACAGAGTAGGGTGGGTCTTTGTGGGCTGAGAATTATTATTATTATTATTTATTAGGTTTTTATAAAATCATATTCTTTATACCTTTTTTTAATTTATTCTTTTATAGTTTCTCACCTGTAGTTGCATTAGATGTGTGACTTTTGCAATATAATGAAGGTTTTTTTTCATGATTGATTTTGAATTAAGCTGAGACACAAATTTATGGGCTTATTCATTATTATAATGAGTGACGTGAGCGCTGAAACTCACCTGACAGATGTTTTTTTAGGAAACTGTTTCTACCCGTCGGACATTCACACACACACAGCTAAACTAAGTTTGACTGTGAGCCTGGTCCGGAGCAGACTTGTTCACCAGCATAAGTTACCATGGTAACTCAGCAAGGATTCATATAAGCCATGGTGGAACTAAACTCCCACTTAAATGAGCCAGACTTATCGAAATAAGTGAGGACTTTGCTTAATCCTGCTTCATGGAATGACCCCCAGGAGTACGCCTTGTGTTTTGAAATGTTCCACTCGATATTCTGTTGTCTATAGGAGATTTCTGTTTACTGTTTGTAAAACTGATGTCCTTCATGGAGGAGAACAAAACTGTTTTTGAAATAATTCAGCTTTTTATTATATAGTTTGTTGTTCTCAGATTTTTGAAGCAATTTCTAATTAAAAGAGAGTTCAGTCTTATCTTACTGCTTGTATTATTTTTATTATTATTATTATTATTGGAATTTGAATTGTAGAAAAGAATATAAAGTGAAGAACATTGAGGATTTGATTCATTATAATAATGCATCATTTTAATGTGATGTCCTGTTAGATGAAAAGTTTGAGTCATGGCTTGCCAAGACAAGAATAATATGTAAGCAGTGATAGTTCAAACATTTCAAAAATGGTCCTGCATTATTTTGCATTTTGTGACCTTCAAACAATTAAAATACTATTTTTTTGTCATATATTTAGTCATCAAAGTTTTCTTAGAAATGGTGGTATAATCTCGTCTCATTAACCGATTATCATGTCTCGTCTTGTCTCCTGAGCTAGTGTCTCGTCACACCCCTTTCAGATACCAGAGAAAGTTTTGGCTGAAACTCAGAAGCAGGAGCCAAAACTATTTTCTTCCTGTTACAGTTCTAAAAACACATTTCTGTTATGTACTGCTTTAGCATTGGAAGATGAATAACATTGAATAACTTGATATTTTAATTTCGGGACACTGTATGTCCCATATCTTTATTATTTCTTCTTCTTCGAGAAATTGTTGATCTAATGTTCCGTTTTTGCGGAATTTACAATCAATTAAGAAATCAAACTCCAATGGCCAGATGCATACAACTATGTGTATATACTGTATATATATAAAAATATATATATTTATATATAAAAAACCTCCAGAAACCTCTGCAGTGTGCAAATAACAGAGACATGTCAGATTTATGATGAGTGACATGCTTTTGTTTTATTATCTTTAATGACAAGTTACTGTCAATATTTAACCAGAGAGACGACTTCACATGACACAAAATGTCCTTTTTTATAAATCAATCTGTCCAAAAGTCCAAGTGAAAGTTTACCTGTAGGCTCTTGTCCATGTGTCTTCAGTGTCAGCATGTTCAGACTTTTCCCATGGCTCTCTGCTGCTTTTAAACCCAAAATAAAAAACATTTATTTAACTTCAGTTTCACAGAAATGATTTGAAAATGTTTGCAGATAACTTGAAAACAATTCAATCCCATCAATGAACACACACCGTATCCTCAGTCTGTCACTAATGAAGAACAGTTCGTCACACTGTAACACCTAATCACCTAAAGTTAATTTTGATAAATTAGGAAGAAGATTTGTGCAGAAAAGTATTCAGTAAAATGGTTCCAGACTCACCAGACATCAGTCCTCCCAAAGTTCTGAGGCTGTTTGTGTCAGCTGTGCTGTTTATACTGCTCTGAAATCGAAAACATTTGATTCACCAGGTTTTATAGTTTTATAGTTTTATAGTTTTATAGTTTCGATACTCTTTACAACCATTCCTCAACAAATAAAATCAGTTACTCAACGTAGCCGACGTTTGACGGTCAAACGTTGGGCGGTAGGGGTCAAACTTTGACCCCTATATTTTTTAATGCTCTTCCATACATGTTGATCAGACACCGAAATGTGTGACAATAATGATCTGACTACCCCTCCGCCTGACTACTGGGGCTTAAATGTCTCTTCTGTGTGTGAGTTTTTTTATTTTTTTCAGGGGCAGTGGGACAGTTATAAAGTCTTTCATGTTATCTTGAGTTCCTTTATCTTTTTATAGTGTGAATAAATTATATAAATAATATTTCTTTATTGTCGACTTGTACTTCCACTTGTCACAGACTGAGAAAAACATCATTAAATCAGATTATTTATGGGGAGCAGTGTTTTTCCTGGCTCAGAATGGGGGGCGTCTACGCACTACAGTAAGCACGATCGTCCCATGTCTCACAGTAAAGGCTATGAGTTTGTTACCTTATTGACAGAAATCTATGCATTGTCCTGTTATTTCTGACCATTTGATAATCATAATTGCCTATTATGCTTGAGTAAATGAAACCACAATTCACTAATCTGGTTAAGTTGTTTTCTATTAATTAAAAGATTGGAATAGGGGGAGGGGAGGGATTTTGAGGGAGAAGGGTATAGTGGGGTTTGGAGAGGTCACAACCTGCTTTAGTGGATTTTACTCTCCTCTTTTTATTGACTGAATAAACAATCTTACAAGGCTATTAAAATCGATGTTGTCAACCTTTAGGTCCGTCAAAGGTCAAAGTAGGTCATCTTTCAGCCGGTCTCTCAATGGTGTTTCCACCTGTTGAATGAACAATACAATGATGGGCAGGGGCAGTGAGGGCCACAGCAGCTGCCAAGCTCAGGGAGGGATAAATGACTGATATGTGGCCTCTGGGGAGACAACAGCCACAGGGGAAATTCAGGCTGACTTATTTCAATTATGTGGAAAAGTAATTAATATTAAATGTACTGCAAATTGTTACTGACCCTTCGACCTGGGCTCGTCATCCTCTCTGTAAATTGTGATGGACATTTCTATAAGATTTCCTGGTGACAAAATTATATCATCAGTCAAATTTATTTTATAGGAATAATGTGTGACTTTTTGATCCAGTAGATGTCGCCCTTGAACACCAGCGTGAAACCAAAACAAACTGCTGTTTGACCACAGCTCCTCCATGCTCTGCGCTCTCTCCTCCAGAGACACACCTCCAACCCCCCTCTCCATTCGCGTTTGCACAAAGGAGTTATCAAATGGAACACACCATAATAAAGCACCATTAAGCGCAAGCGTAAAATATAATTATCCTTTGCTCGAGCTGCATTGTTGTGTTAGCATGCTAAAGTTAGCGCTCTTTAGTTAGCCTGTAGCTTCACGTTGCATGTAAATTAACACAGAATGACCATGATTTAAAAACTCTTACTAACATCCAAATAATCAGTGAGTACGTTCTTCTTCTCTCTAGTTCTTGACTAAAACAGCTTTTAAACACAAGGGGAGGAGCCGGCCGTCCCGTCCATGTAAACACGGCTCTGACAACAACACAGCCAGCGGGACTCGAGCTTCTCCCTCATTGTAGACAGTCATGACTCAGAGACACATTTACACAGGACAGACTGGATTTATGATTTATTTATGTGTAAAATGTCTCACAGTCTTCCTTTAAGTAATTTATTCCTATGAAAGTTAATCAAACAGGTCTTGAGTCAAATTCTAATCAGCAAATTAACAATCAAACTTTTAAACAGACAAAGTCACAACAATCATTATTACATGTTTATTTTTTTCGTAATTAACTATGTAGGCTACCAAATCTAATGATTATTTAACTGACATTGTAGAAAAGGCCCCAAAGTTACATGTTAAGGTTTTTGCTTTATGTTGAAATAGTGTTTGATTCCTGTTCAGTTTAATGTGATGATATTGTGCTCAATAGGGGACAGGTGTCACCTGCTGGTCATACAGCGAATTACATCATGTAGTAATGAGCAGTGTGCATCAGTCGATGACAGATGAGCCATCAGTGTGCAGAGTAATCACTTCATAAGTTGGTTGTGCGTGAATGAAAAGAGTGAGTACAAACCTGAAGTCTTATATGTGACATTGTGTGTTCTTTAATGTCGAGACAAAGTTGTTAACTCCCGCGGAGCCGGAGTTTAGAGCTTAGATGTTCGGCGTATTGTAGTTATGCTAATTAGCCGATGTCACGGCCCCGACATGCTTGTACTGTAGTCAAGCCAGCAGACTCATTATAATGATTTATAGGGACTTTGACAGTTGATTTTCTCAAAAAGTACACAGTAAAAGTACTTCATAGTACCTGTGCATGTAGTCTAAGAAGTACTAAGTCCAACCATATCAGAATCATTGTCTACTTATGGAAGAACACATATATATATATTTTCTTTTTCTAAAGGAAAACACCTTATTTTGAAAAACGGAAGTTACTGCAGACTCGCAGAATTATTCTCACACTAATTTCCGTGACCTCCGAAGCTATTCCCTGAACAGTATTTTATTTGCTCCCGTTTCATACACGTGTATCTCATAGCCAGTTTTATGCTAAGACTTCGGCATTTATCACTTTTGCCTGGAAAAGGAGATTAATAACAGACTCGCTCTCTCTGTCTGTTCCTCCTGCTCGCGCTGCAGTCTGGAGCATTTACCGTAAAGATCAGAATACGTGAGCACTTCAGATTTAGGGTCGGCTCACTTCACCAGGTAAACTGGAGGAGCGGCTGGCTTGACCGCAGTATGCTTGTTAACTGTCCCCCGGCTCAGTTGGAGTCACACAGTAGTTGAAAAAGAGTCATGCTTATTCTTTCCCGTGTTAATATTAATGTTATATTAGTTGCCTGTTGGTTACAAAGTTTGCTAACTGTGTTGCTCTCTGCACGAGGAGGATAATTTGATGTCCGTGCTTCACAATAAAAGCATCGTAGTATTTTTATAGGGAAATGATTGTATGACTGTTAAGCCTATGACAGCCTTTCTGTGTTTAATACTTTAGGTTAAAGAGACATGTAGCTTACCTTTATTTATTTACATATTATAACCTATTACGTTACTGTATAGAGGTTTGTATGTTATTATATAGGTAGATTTGTGTTCCTTAAGTATATATTCTGCTATTCTTTTTCTTTGAAAGCCACAACAAGACCCAATACTCTGTCATATTGAATGGCCACTGAGATGCCTGTATTTTGTTTCACTACAAGAAAAGTAAACAGCCATTCAACCAATTCTGCATTCTTGTTATTCATATTCTGGAATAAGGCCTGAAGTGGTGTTCTGGCCGACACACCTGAGTGAATCCAGTGAAAAGCAACAGACTAGTGTCCCAACTGAGTTTACTTTTATTATCTTCATTACAGACATGTTTTACTGATGAATGAATGTACTTTGATAATTTTTTACTGCATCAGAGCAAATTTCACTTGGACAATAAAGTTAATCTTATCTAACAAAACTACTCTGAGTTGGAGCAGAGCTCTTTCATCTACGATAAGGTTCAGAAGTTTGCTTCTTCTGTTGTCTCGGTCCAGAGGTTTTATAACTAACCAGTCACATAAACACATACTGACAGTCACGTAGGTACAGGATGATGTTAACTATGATGTTAAGTATCCATCTAATTTTTCGTGCCTTTTCTGAATTCCTTTTTGAATTCGGGCTCACCTCTACCACATACTGCAAAAGAGTTGAACCTGCAGGGAGATGTAAGCTTTGCAGGTTGTCCTTGAGTGCTCTATAAAACACATCTGGACTTTGGAATATCCTTAGGGACACCTGCTCTGGGTGCAGCCACAACTATTAAAGGAAAATTATTATTATTATTGCTTTATTGGGAAGACTCAAGGTCCATTTAAAAGACATAGAAGTTAAAAAATAGGTATAAGGCAATTATACCAATGCTTCCACAAAGGTGACTGGTATTGTACAGCACTGAGATGAGGATTTGACAACAGCATGAAGATATAGTTATGAGAATCATTCAGGCGACAGATAAATTTGTACATCATATTTCTCAACAGAGTTTGGAACGTGTTGACTCCTACATTACAAAACATTTCACTTGCACTGCCCCATCTTGGTTTTCATTTCACACATACAATCATTATAGGCAACCTGGAGCATCTGGATGCTTGCCTTCTTAAACGTAACCCACAAGGGGGCAGTATAAAGAGGGGTACAGTAAGAGGTCCTTGAGTGCTCTATAAAACACATCTGGACTTTGGAATATCCTTAAGGACACCTGCTCTAGGTGTAGACACGCCTATTATAGGAAAAGATAAACCCATATTGACTATCTGGATGCACTGGGATGGAGAACTTTTTTCTTTCAATCAATTAAATCAATATAAACAGATCAACAACAGAAAATGTGTGGAGTCTGGTGGAATATGTGATAAGATAGTATGTGGATTTGAAACTTCTGGTTCCTGCGGATGGATTGCAGCTTTAACTAGAAATTTGAAGGTTGTTTAAAGGGGTCATATTCTGCCCTTTTATGGGTTCATATATTTAATTTATGTGCCTACTAATGTACGTTCACAATCACTAATGTTCAAAAAAACATGTTTGTTTTCATGTACTGCTCCTCCTTGCACCCTCTCCGATCTGAGTCTGTCAGCTACGCTTTGTTGTGCCCACACTGCAAGACCCCACGTGGGCCAAGTCTGCTCTGATTTCTGTGAAGTCTGCCTTGTTCTGCGTTGTATATCACCTCCTTGATGTGATTAAAAATTCAATGAGCAATTGTAAGTATCAATGACATCATAGACTTACTTACTTTGACTACAAAAGCCCAGGTGATAATCACGTGTTTGTTGGATCAATATCTCATGCAATAATGTTTCCTCCTCTGTCATTATTTTCCTTCTTATTGAACATTATTTCATTTTGATCAGTATCTTCTTCTTTCATCTGGAGAATGAATCCGCTGCCTGTTCCTTGTACCAAAAACATCCAGGACTGTTTAAACCCATATACACTTCAAAACATCCACAACATCTTCAGAGGAGAACATCACGGAGAACTGCAGAAGAGTATGTTCATTCTAAATAATGATTTACATCTTCAAATTCATTCTAATCAAACAGTTTCACTATTTCAGAGGAATATAAGTAAACAAGTGAGAAAATCATTTGTTGAAAGTTCTTTATTCTCAGCTAAGGTTAAAAAAAACATTTCAATGTGTAGAACTATACGTGTAAATATACAATGAGAAGTAACATTTTTACATCCAACTTTATTGTCTCCATACAGGCTGTGCAGACACTTGGCAGCTCATCGCAGCTTTGTGAGCCGGTGCTGGAGATACTTGGGGACACAACTGCATAGTGGTTATCCTGTCGTGTGTCGACCTGAGGATTCGCCTCAAGTTTCCTGACCCGACTGGACAGTATGTTGGCTTTGGCCCGCTCCTGGACTACACCTGGACATGTGTCGAGCCACCCCTCCTTCTTTTTGAGAGCCAGGTATTTTCTGCAGCTCCTCCATGAATGGTTCTGGTTCCTGAAACACCTCCTCCAACACCAGTGCCATCAAGTCCCCGACATATCCTGTAAAAAAGTAATTCAAGAACAAAAATCTATTTCATAATGTTTGGTTATTGCTCATTTTTCACACTCATCTGTTTTTTGGAAACATTTACAAAGATTTAAAGGTAAATTTAAATAGGTATTTATCACTTTAAAGGTTTAAAAATAGATTGTGCTTTTGGGTTTAAAAAATAAAATAATTTGTAACTCACTGTATGTTGTGTCTGTTTTTTTTGGATTTGAGGAATGCCACCTTATAGACCAGCTGTCCTGTAGAGGTTGTTGCTAAAGCTAAAATCAGCTATCATGTAATGAAATCACATTTTTCTGATATTGTTGCTCAGATTTCAGCAGTTGGACAGTTTTTTAGGTGTGTGTGTGTGTGTACCTTTGCTTGTCCCTTAGTGTACCCCAGGCCAACTGTGAGTGGACTGATGACCTCTTTGGAGGTAGGTATGTCTGTGTGGCCTCTGAGATTTGTGGGGAGTCTGTCTGCCACCCAACGTCATCATGGAACCTTGGTACACGTTGGGATACTGGAGCTTGTTGTCTTTGCAATCTGCTGTGATGTATTCTGAAAAAATAAAAAAATAAATGTAGCATGGTAATCTAACATGAATCAGAAATGCACTGTCTTCTTGTTCATAGCTAAATAATCAGACCACACATATCTTTCAAAATAAAGTGCCTGCTGCACACATCTTTACGTTTTTCGTGTTATTGAATGGCCTATATATATATATATATATATATATATATATATGTATATATATATATATATATATATATATATATATATATATATATATTTACATTCATTAGACGGTCTCGAACCACGGTCATAAACCCGAACTTTAGCACTGTTCAAGCTTCTCACACCAATAAACAAATGCAAAGTAACAAAACCGTTTTATGCAGAAGTGGAGACACAGCAGAGTAGAGAGAGGCTAACCACAACAATGTCAGCTGGTTGCAGAGTCCAATAATGCTCTGAGTCCGTAAAAAGCTGATCTGGACCCCCAAAACACCACAGGCTGCAGCATATCGTGGGCGTGCCACAGAAGTTTAATGGGCGTGCAACATGAGCTGCAGGGCTTGCCACAACGAGCCAATGGGCTTAGAGCAGTGATATCACACTGATAATGACGTCACACTGTCAACATTTTTCGAGGGGGGCTAGAACCGAGCGTTACATGCAGCTAATGCTGCAGCTAACAGGAGGATGTAGGAGAAGCTATGTTTCTGCTGATTTTTCCAAATGCCTAAACATGCACAGGACACTTGGAAAACACACTGAAGAGCATATAAAACCAGAAAAAGCATAATATGGCCCCTTTAATTTACTTATGACACCAAAGATCTTTGTTCTGGGTCAAATCTGCAGCAGCTAAATTAAAACAGTGGTTTAGCATCAATAACTAGTAACTCAATTTGAACAAAACCAAATTGATGTTGATTGGAAACCACAATATAGATAAACAAGCTCAACTCATTATCGATAATGTTAATATTGAAAGAGGGTATAAAAAAATAAGTTGGGGGTGTAATTTAAGATCCCAAAATCTGCTGGAGACATCAGATCAATTATGTTTGATGAAAGCTGGTGAAGAGCGTTGCTGTTCTCGGGTCAGCAAAACTCTTATTAGACCATAAATCACTGCATAGTCTGTATTCTTCACTTGTTTTACCATATCTGAATTATTGTGTGGAAGTTTGGGGCACTTTACCAACACTAACAAAAGCAACTTACAACCATTATGCATACTTCTAAAGAGAGCAATCAGGAAAGTATACTATGTGGTGTAGAGGGAACAAGCAGACACTTTGTCTTCAAAGTCACATGCATTCATTCAAGTTCATAAATCTGGTCAAATTTTAAAAACAACAATAATCATGTTCAAAGCAACAAATAATTCACTTCCAGGCAACATTCAAAAATGTTATGTGGCAGGGAGGGGGCTTTAATTTATTACTGAAGACAGTACGATACTGGTTTGTATCAATTGGAAATAATTGTGAGAATTTGTTGGGCTGGGCTGAGGGTGTTGTATTTATTTGAAATGTGTTTTTTCCCTTCAAATGAAATTTGTTTTTTGCAACATACAACTTTAACCTGCTCATCTTATCCACGCACAGCCGCGGGTTTGAATGCGAGCTGTCCTAAAAAGTGAAAATGTGTCTACTTTTAAATAATTTCATAGGTTACTTTACCTTTTACAACAACGTAAAGGACTTCAGGAAGAACCTGTGGAGCTTTACAGATTACGAACAGTCGGGAAAAGTTTAACTTTGTGAATAAACGGGGAGTGTACGCACAGTATTAGAGCAGACACTGTCTACACACACACACACACACACACACACACTACATACATTCACTGTCTGTGCAGAGGACGGATATACTGTATTCTTCAGAATTAGTTCAAGGCAAACAAAAAGTCTGTTTAAATCAAAACATCACAAACGATTCCTTCATAATCAATTTATTTTCACTCACTCAGACTGTTTGCTCGTTTTAATTTATTAAGATGAGAATGACGAGGTGACAGAGTTATCTGTTAAAACACATTTTACATTTATCGTTATTTACGTCAATAAAGTTTATAAGACTGACCATTAACGATCTTTGTGTTTGGAAAATGTTCTGTTTTCTGTTTTCTCTATAATTAAGAACCTAACTTTCAGAATTCCTGAGACATCATAAAGTATCCGTGTTTGTCAAATACAGAGTTCATTATCGGATTACCAGTAAAAACAAATAATCAATAAACAATTCATTATTAAAGCTTTTTGATAGTATAAATTGTCTTGTGGTTTTGAGCAAACTGCAGGTTGAGGTAGATCATGATTTTTGATCCAAAGAAACCAGACCAGAAGAAATGATGGTCGTGTTTGTGGTGTTGGTGCCTTTAAAGAGTTGTTTTAATGTTAATTATATTGTTTTTGGTGCAGTTTATTAGACGTCTGTGTTCCTCTTTTAAAGTTGAGTGTGAGATATTCTTGTGAGGATCCCAGTCTATTTTCCCTTTTTTGTACCCTCTCTGTGTGTTTTCCTGTTTGTCCTGTGTGTGAGTGTGTTCACCTGGAGCTGTGTGTGGACCCACACAGCTTGCCCCCAATCAATCCTGCTGCACATCTGCAATCAAGCTACACACTTTAAAAAGGTTTAAAAAAAGTGTCCAATTGACAGTGTTAGGGGTGGCTGTGGTCAGAGTCGTCGGCTCTTAACCAGAAGGTCGGTGGTTCGATCCCCAGCTCCTACAGCAACATGTCTGATGTGTCCTTGGGCAAGACACTTAACCCCAAGTTACTCCCGCTGCTTTGTCTGCAGCGCATGAATTTGTATGAATGGATTAGTTACTTCTGATGCTTTACCCAGCAGCCTCTGCCATCAGGTTGTGAATGTGTAGGTGTGACCTGCGGTGTGAAAGTACTCTGAGTAGTCACAAGACTAGAAAAGAAGATGCTCTACGGTGAGGAAGTAGCAGGAGGCAAAAATATCGGTGATTTAATATTCTACTTAAACTTTACTCTGATATCTGATTTTTTTACCACATTTGTCATACAGCTTGAGTTTGTTTTCTGCTTATCACAACAGCAGTCAGACACAATGAGTTCAATCACTGAGGAGAGATGAGCTCCTCAGAGCTCTCCAGCAGTCTGAGTCACCTGAGTTTAACATGAATGCTGTTCTGCAAAAACCAGGTGGCAGAACCGTACAAGATGTGCATGCAGTGGACCTGCACATACTGCACACATGTTGGGTTAAAAACTACCTAAACTGGGTAGTTTTTGATTGAACTGCTGGGTCAATTTAAGAACAGCTACATGCCGGGTTATTTAAGGGTAGGGTTAGGGTTAGCCCAGCCTGTTTAGCCCAGCCTGATGGTTTATATATTCTACCCAAACTTTGGTTGTTTTGAACTATAGCGCTGGTTTAATTCTACCAAATGAATTTGTTGAACATTCAGCCCAAGTGTTGCTATATTTTTAATTGAAGACTGTTT
Source organism: Labrus bergylta (assembly GCF_963930695.1). Taxonomy (NCBI): domain Eukaryota; kingdom Metazoa; phylum Chordata; class Actinopteri; order Labriformes; family Labridae; genus Labrus; species Labrus bergylta. The sequence continues at coordinate 7,134,121 of NC_089197.1, forward strand.
CAGTATTTAACTTAATGAATAGTTATTTTCTGTGTTTTCTTTTTTTTTTTTTTTTTTTTTTAGTAAAACCTAAAAAAGCAGAAAATAAAATTTGGATAGATAGATAAATAGATAGATGGATCAATCATTATTTGTATAGCACCAAATCATATATATATTTTTTTAACTTGAGGCGCTTACAAAAGAGCATATAAAAGACCTTAATCATTGTTCAGAGAAATGGGATAGGGAGATCTAGATATTTCTTTTGATTTGGGTAGACCAGGAGTTCCCAAACTATCAGCTAGTGAACCCCAAAATAAGAGGGCCTGAAACTGGGCTTCTCCAACCGTACGTAATACACCACCAAACACACACCTATAGGCCTATCCAAACACTGTTAACACAAAAGAACAACACACAGCTTAAAACCATAAAATTAGTTTATATAGTAATTTATTGTAAGAAAGACTAGAAGCAGAATTGAAGTCATTTCCATGGATAGACTTCAGCACTGAGTGGACAAATAAAACTTAATAAGCAGACACACAGGTGTGTTCATCTTTATGTTTAAAGAGTGTGATCGGAGCGCCCCCTTGTGGTTTTTTCCTTCAGTTGTCAGTGATGTGTTGTGTATGAGAGCAGACTTTATGACCCAGCGAGTACTTGGTTCAGCCAATGAACATTATCTGATCAAATCATTGTTTTCATCTTAAGAGAACTAAAAACAATTATCTCCTTTAATCAACTGGGAGAAAATCCACCAGCCAAACTTCATATCCCACAATTCTTACTCTGTACTTCTCTGTTGCATTTTCATTTTAGCTCCTAACATCTTAATGACGTATTATGTTAATGTTCCTAATTTTCATGTTATTGTTCTTTGATTTGAAGTTAGAATGATTGTCTCTAAATATCAGTTTGCTTTGCACACAAACAGCCCGTACAAATGTTCTTCAGAGGGACAGTTTTTGCATTTTTTAGATAGGACAGCTGAAGAGAGACGGGAAATGTTGGGAGGACAGAGTGGGGGATGACATGCATTCATTGGCAACTTTTCTGAACTAGACCTCTAAGAACTGAGAGCATGTTGTGACATTTTAAATATTGTTCTTCAGTGATGTAAGCAATGGAAATTCATTTCCTGTCACCTCAATTTTATTTGAGAGAGATGTAGTATTGTAACATAAAAGTAAACCCTCTAATAGATTACCCCACTCTGCAAACATTTTATCCAGTGTAAATTTACTCTGTTTGGAGACTGTAGTGTTGCAAAAATAGATAACTGCTGTTTATAGACACGTGTTATCCCATATTTCAGTCACACAGATTATTAATAGTTCTGACTAACAGCTGGAAAGAGTGATTGTTGACAGCTATTATTTACAGCCTGAACAAAAGAAGACTGAAGAAAAAATTAATTTCTACTGAAATCTTTAATCACAATTTAACTCAACATTTGTGGCTTCAGGCCCATTTTCACATTTATTATACATACAGTATATCATCTTTATCACTTGTCGTAAAGAATTAAAAGAAAAAAACATTTTCCATCAAAAAACATCAAAAACAGAAATAAGAACATGTAAATATCACGTCCAGCTTGCTGAACTCATCGTCTGTCTGAAATAACAACATTTGGCCTCACTTTTCCTGCTATCGGCCTCTTCAGACAACTTTTAAACATGAATATCAAATTCAGGAAGATTAAAATCACATTCACTGACTAAATCAAAAACACATCAAAAGATTAACATGAATACAAATAGAAAAGTAAAAACATTCAAACTTGTGAATATTTTTTTTAAACATCTGTTTTCAAACTGTTGTTGTACTAGAACGTCATCATCCACTACATCAACATCACTATACTGTAGCTCTATGACTGAGCAAAAACATTAAAACTACAAGGCCAAAATATAACTAAAAACACAAGAAGAAGATTTATGTCAGAAATACACAACAAACAATGTTAGTCAGCACTTCAAGGTCAGTGACATCAACATTTCTTATTTTCTGACTGTATCCAACACGTTTAGTTTTCTTGTGACACATAATTTAATCAGGACAATCAAAACTCTAAATGTGATTCAATGAATGAACCATTCAGACACAAACTCTGCAGATCATCTCTTTTTCCCCCACATGGTCTCTGTATAGTAAATCATCATTTCATCATCTTTACTGTGTGTACCAGTTATAATACAAAGAGCCACACAACAACATAAAAAACAACAAACTGTTTCATTTCTCATCAAAACAAACAAAAGAAAACACATGTTGTACGTGGTCTTGAAGAACATTATCATCATTGCCATCATCATTATTGTGCACACTTGTTAAAATGGCATAAAAAATAAAACATGAAACATAAAGAACATAAAAACAACTCAGAATTCTTCCAAAATATAAAAACAACAACATGATCTCTGTTTTCATGTTCATCATCTGTCATGGTCAGCTTGTCACTCATACTGACCTCACATTGTACACACCTTCTGACATTATCTTTGAAAAGAAAAGAAAGTCGTAAACACAAAAGGTAACTGAAAGAACAACAAAAACGACATGATTTGTCCTTTGAAACTCACATCAGAGCCATCGCCTTATTCATGCACTGTAGTAAGAGTGCTGAAAGAAAATGTGCAAAAGAAAATGATTGTTATATTTAAAAACACAAAAAAAGTTTAACATAACTGCTTCAATCAGATGAACTAAATCATAACATAGAAACATAAAAAATATAAATCAGATGTTCACACTTCAACTATTTGAAGCCGAGCTTCTGTCTTTCTTTGAAGACTTCCATTTCTCTTAGTAAGGAAAACATATGAAACAAGTTGTTTTGCTGAAGGCCCTAACGTGTTCAGTGCCAAATGATTCTGTCACTCCTCTTCCTCTGTTTGCACACAAAGAACAGGAGATGTGTAAATGTTTCTTGTTTAAGGATATTTGTCAGAGTTGTGCAATGTTCACGTTATGTTGAAGGCTTCTTTTAAACCTTTCAGTGCGTGTTCCTTTGTGATGCTTCTCCAGGACTCTGGAACGACAGCAGGCTTGACTTTGTATTCTTCAGCAAATCTGTCATTGTATTTTACCAGCACATACTTCCAGTAGTCAGATGCCTGGATGGTGCGGTCAGGAGGAATGTGCCACTCTGGATAGTATGTGGTATAGTCTTTATAAGGATGGCCCTTCCCCTCAGTGTCTGTGTTTCTGAATTCTCTTTCACTGTGGACCTCTGTTGTACACAGTCTTTCAACCAACTCCTCCGTTTCTATATTTCTGTACATGCCCAGACCTTGAGGACGATGCACAGCTGCATGATGATCCTTGTGTTCTTTGCCTCCAACCTCACAAGGAACTTTACAGAAAGGACATTGTTTTCCACAGCCAAAACACTCGATTAAAGAGCTCATCTTGTGGTTTGGTTGGGAGTTTTTTCAGAGTTTCAGAGATGTCACCAGAGTTTGAGAATTCCTCCTTCAGCTCTTCCTTTAAGTCATCTAATGATTTAAACAGGCTGTCTGTAAACTGATGGCATGTGCTTTGGATCTGAAACAGGATGGTTTTTTCATCCTCCACAGAAATTGAGATGTCTTTATTTAAATACTTTCGCATGTTGTGTTGATGAGCTCTGGGATACTTTCCTGGTTGTCTGGCAGCAGAGTGCCATCACTGTGTTTTGTGGACTGCTTTAATGCTTTTGTGATTTTGTCGACTATGACCTGCAGACTTTTAATCTTCAGTTTGCACAGAGTCTGGCCCTCTGACATTTTTTGCAGGACATGCTGAAATATCCAATCCTGAACAAATATTTCATACCTTGTAATGTACTTGACAAAACTCTCAAAGTCATCCTTTTGCAGCAACTCTTTTAGAATGTTGTACTGGAAAAAGGAGCGTGAACTGTACTCTGGTGAATGGCAACTTGTCAAAATTTCCTCCACAATGTTGACTCCCAGAGATCTACTGATGTACTCCTCAACAGCAGGTTTGATACAAAATCTGACGTAAGCAGTTCCTTTGCATTGGCAGGTGATCTCTCTCTTTGTACAGATCAATGAAGTCTGTCAAGTACTGTTTCTTTTTCTCTTCCAGCTTATTTCTTGGATCCCTATTGGCCAAGTATTTTCTGTGCATGTGAAGGAACTCTCTTGAAGCAAATCCACAAAGGTGAAGTTTCACGTCAATAGCAAACTTGGGCTTGCATTTCTTGCAGTTTTGCTTGAGGGATTCATCGACTTTATCCAAATAAAAGAAAGATCCTTTGTGAAAGAATCATGGTAATCTCTGTCTGTCTTTGCAGTATCTTCAACAAATCGTTTGCAAGATGCAATTACACTGTCTGCACGGCTCTGTAATTCTCGTTTCATAGCTTTCTTAAAAAAGAAATTCATAAATTGTGTCTTTGTCATTTTTTATGTGATCAGTTTTGACCTTAAATGGATCTTTCCCGAATTCTTTCAGGTTCCCAATCTTCTGTAGTTCCTCATTGACATTAAGATTTACAAAATGTTTTCTCAACTGGTCAAGGACTCTGGCAGATATATCTTGTTCTTTTAGGCCAGATATGTTTACAGTGACAGCAGCCCACACTTTTTCAAACTCTTCTTCCAGCTCCTTGTCTGACAGTGTGCGTTTTTTGCAGTCGCTCAAAAGTTTCATGACCTGCTCTTCAATCACTTCTCTGTGATTTCTCTGAAGGTCTTCAGCCTCTTTTGAACTTTTTTTACATTCAATTGCACAATCCAGATCATTGTTGGCTGAATGTTGGATTTCATTTGTAAGACCCTCGATCCTGATGATAAAGTCATGTTTGTATTTCATTATCAGATTCACCTGTCTGTCTTTCCTCTTGAAGTAGTCCTTGAGTTTCTGATCCATTTTTCTTTTTTGTTCTTTTATTTTGTCAGAGACCTCTGACTTTTTTGATTTGACCATTTCGTTCAAATGATGAAGCTCAGACTCATTTTCAGCATTTAGGATTTCCATTTCAGTTTCTGTTTTCCAGCAGGAAATCTCTTTTCTGAACTCCCATTCCCACTGATTGAACTCTTTGCAAAGGTTGTCATAGCATGAGCAACAAGAGTGTTTCTGAAACTGAAGATAAAGTTCTCAAACTTAACAGCTCCTCCAGAGACTTCTCATCCACTCCAGAAACTCTGGGATCTGTGACACATGATCACTTTTGTCTCTTTTTTACCGTCTCCAGAAGATTTCTCTTGAACTCTGCCACAGCTTCACTGTAACCTGTGTTCACTGGTGCCATTGGTGGGGTGCCATGCCACAGTCCTGGGATATTCCAGTTATTCTTTTCCAAGTCATAGTCCAGCACATCTGGTGAATAACCTGTATGGAAGGATGATTTTCCATTTCGGCTGCGATTTTGGTCATTTCATTGAGTTGGTCCAAGAGATGTTTTCGCTCTGTCATGTTCTTTGCATGGACAGAAACTCCAGCAGCATTCTGGTGCACAAAATGACAAACTGGCTTTTTCCCAATTTCCTTCATCCTCAAGAATGCGTGAGTTGCAATTTGAAGAAAATCCTTCATTTCAGTGGAGTTCTCCATTGCAACATTGATAATGGTGACATCACTTAAACCAATGGACAAAGGTTGCCAGCTGGTTGTCATGCTCACAACTTTCCTCTAGTTTTGCCAAACAAGGTGACCTAAGACCCTCTGTGTCAATGAGAACTATAAAGTCATAGTTCAACTCGCTTTGCATGTCATCACCTACTCTGAGAAAGAGCATGTAGGCTCCTCTTGTGCATCTGCCACTGCTGACAGGAAACTGCACACCAAACATGGTGTTGAGGAGTGTTGACTTCCCTGTACTTTGAACACCCAACACAGTCAGCACCAACAGTCTGCTCTTCTCTCCAACCTTGTTGTGAAGCTCCATTAGCACATCCGTCACCCACCTCTGTGGGATGTTAGACGCATCTCCATCGAGAAGCTCTAAAGGATATCCATCCAACAGCATTTCAGCAGCCAAACCAGGGAGTCGAGATATTTTATCATCAGTGTGTTGTGACTGGGAGGAAAACTCATAGATTAGTCCCATCTCTCTCATGTAATGCTTTATTCCCAAAGAGCTTTCCAGCAAAGCCTGATCCAGTTCTGCAATCTCCTTCCCGTTTTTTCTCCTTTTTGTTGCATTCGTCTGTCAATTTGTGACGAAATAAGGACAGTTTCATTGCAGGCTCCAAATGTGCATTCAGTTTAAGCTTCATCCACTTCAGGAAAAAATCTCTTTTCACTTTGTCCTGTTCAGATGATTGTTCAATGAAACTATTCATAGCTTTGGATAGTTTGTGTTCTCCAAGCTCCTTGATGATCTCTTGTTTTTCTTTTTCTAGTTCAGATTTATATTCTTCCAGTCTAAGGCTTACTGCAATTTTTTAACCTACATTCTTCCATTTCCAACTGTGATAACTTTTTCCAGTTAACACCTTGTAAAGGAAGTGTTTTGTTCTTGTACTCTGATATAGGTCGCACACGAATTCCTTTCGCAATCTCCTCAGCCACCTTCTTTTGGTGTTCACTTGTACATTCATCCTGAGACAGACCAAGTTCAACTGCCTTGTCAAGCATGTTTTCGATTTTTTATCGAGTTTTTTCATTTTTTCATGGATTTATTGATGGTTACACAAAGTTTCTCTGAAAATCTGACCATATTTACATGTGGGTCTTTGATTTTCACACTGGTCTTTGGTAATTCTAATTTTTTGACTGTGGTATTGACAGTCATCATGTCCTCTCTGGCATTCTCAGCCTTGTTTACAACCAAGTACAGTTTAGATCTCACATCTTGAAGAGATGTCAGAATCTTGTGCTCGTTTTCTTCAACTTTGTCCAGGAATACAAAGGTAGCAGTCGACACTTGAAAAAGAAAACTGAATTGTGTAATTGACCGACCAATGTCTCCTCTCAGATTGGCGACAGCAATTGGTTTTGGAAATGTGTCAAGATTTTCTCTGCCACATGGAAGGTACCAGCAGACCTCTACCAAGCCATTTGAAATCTTCCTTTCATGGTCTCCTCCTTTCATATCTCTGTGTAGGAACATGTTGTTGTTGTACTGGCCAAGGCTGAGAATATGATTCAAACACTGGGACTTGGATAAAGTGCAGTTTTTAAGCCTCACAAAGGAGAAGAAGGGTAGTTCTGTCTGGACTATGTTGTCTTCAACAAACTCTTTTGAACTTGACATTTCATGTGGACGCCACTCTTTGACAATGTCTCTCAGAGCCCAGACCATCAAGGTACACTGACTATTGTTGCTATAGGGTAACACTAGTGGGACAGAAAACTGGCACATCGACATTTTGAGGGCCATTTCTTGTTGCACGAAGCTGTCAGCACAAAGAAAGAGTGCTACTATGAGGTCAAGAAGGTTCACCTTATTGTCTGCAGAGTCCTCTGCAGTATAAAGGTCTAAGACATCAGTGTTTTCCTCCTCCTCATCATCTGTGTTTTCCTCCTCCTCATCATCTGTGTTTTCATCCTCCTCCTTATCTTTTTTTGATAATTGTGTACAGTTCCTGCATTCTGCATTGATTTTAAATAGTTTCCTGAGAAAACACCATGGTATTTCCTCCACTGATGAAACAGCTTCATCATACACACTGTTTCTGTTGATCTCCAAGAGAGACCGAAGAGTGAGCTTGTTAGGATAAAATCTCTCCAGTCCAAGTTGTGAGAGAAAGTTTAAAAGGACTGTCAAAGAGAAAGAGAACAGGTTTACAACATTAGGTCTCTATTTGATATTGATTATTGAATATATCTTATAAATCTATCTAAAAAAACGGGTAGCTTTGGCAGTTATGCAAGTCATATCCAGAGATGGGCACGAGTCACTTAATACAAGTCTAAAGTCTTTTACAAGTCAAAGTCAAGTCTATAACTGTAATATACAGTAATTGTAAATGTACAACCGTACTATATAATTTCACTGGGTCCCAACCAGAGATGCATTGATTCAATATCTTTGTCCAATTCCAATTTTTACCTGGGCTAACCTGCCGATATCGATTTTTGGAAAATCCTGATTTTATTTTTTTTAAGCACTGAAATAAAAAAGAACTGACTGTTATGTTAATGTTTGTATCGAACATTTTTAAAAACTACAAAAGGTCACAATAACTATCTCTGATTCTCATTTAAACTGCTCTAAACATTTTGAGTGTCAAACCCTTTATTCTTAGTTATTTTTAAAGATTTGTTTATTAGAAAAACGTAAACTTTACAAGCAAATCCTCTGTTAATATAAATATAAAGAACACACAAATCCCCTCCCCCCCAAAACAAATCAAACAAATTCCCCCACCTGTCCTCCCATGTCCCACCCTTCTCCCAGTATGGCTCTGTATTTTCTCTATGTTCAGATCCCAGATTTTATTAAAGTTTTTCAGGTTTTCTCCTTAAATTATATAATTTTTTTAATTCATTTCTCATATTTTTTCAGGAGTGCAATAGGACAGCAGTTCATTTATCCAATGTCTTGTTGCTGCTGGGTTTTCAGATTTCGGTAACACTTTATAATAACCATCATCTATAAAGGGTAAATAAGGGTAAATAGATCGTAAATTAACCATGAGTTAATAGTTATTTACTGTTAACAAACAATGAAATGATAGTTAATAATGTTTGCTAATGATTTGTAATGCTATAATTTATGTTATGTTAACAGTTTATTGATGCACATATTATAACATTTCATACAATTTATAAAGTGTTTGTTAATGATGACCAAATGATTTATAAACCTTTAAGAGATGGTTTATAAAACATCTATAAATATTACAGAGATACATGGACCAGATATTTGTTCATGGTTTGTCAATATTTTATAAAGCATCTATCAACATTATTTGGATGGTTATTATAAAGTTGGAACTGAAGATTATAATCCCTTACTATAACTATCCTCTTACCTGAGATGCATTGTTGTGTTGTTACATTTAAATAGTTTTTGTTAGATGTAAAATGCTTTATGGGGCTTGAATGGTTTATGGATTACAAAACTAAAGGCTGAATGAATAATGAACATGTAGAAGTATTGTAAATAGATTGTACCTGTTGGATCTTCTTTGTTCGGAAAAGACATGGTCACACTTTCCTTTAACCTTCCTGTGCTTTCAAACCTGGAGGCAACATCAAATACCATCTGTTTAGTTTCACAGAACTTCGAAAGACCCCCCCCCCCCATCATGACATATTACTAGGCTACATGTTTACAATCAGATAGGCAAACTCATATGCAACAAGAAATGTAGTCATATCCAACAATTAAGAGTAGTTTGAGGGAAGAGTGGCATTTAAATTTGCCAGAGGCCACCAAATCTGGGCTTTTACGGCCCCACCCCTCGCAGGGGCCCCTGCAGCTTGGGCCTCACGTGACCGTAGATGGATAGAAAATGTATTGCAGCTAAATCTCAGTGCAGGCTCTCAGTGGAAAGAATACAGTGCTTAATTAGAGCTAAATGTGCCAGCTGCTGTTCCAACAGGAAGACAATTCAGTCTTTTAGAATATCTTTTAAACAACCTTTTCACTGACTTTCACAAGTGTTGATATTTCAGTGTGTATGGTTACTTTGATTCAAACGAGGCTTCGACTTTCTGTTTCTATTTTCATCATGAAGGTTTCAGCTGGTAGCTGCATATAACATCAGGAACGTTGAGATATCTGGGTGGTCGAGTAAATGTGCTAAATGTGCAAGTTAT